>NC_090647.1:478524530-478794530 GCF_040937935.1 Hyperolius riggenbachi | reverse complement strand
TTAAAACATGAGGAGTCAATGAAATTGCATAGACATCTAAACAAAGCCCTGTGCAGACACAGAGAACAGCAAAACAGTGGAACTCCTCTGCATAGGAAAGAATGGAGCACAGAGAACAGTCATATAGTAAATTCAGCAGAATCAGCTTCTCAGCTCATCCATGAATACCATTCACAAAACTAATGCCCAGAAGCATGATGCCCAGTATACACCTGCCACTTATTGCCAGAAACAGTTCTTTGTGAATATGTCAGATGACCAATCCTGTTACAAACATGCTGCTTGGGTCTCTGCCACTCTAACTGCACTGCCATATGGAGGGGATTTGGGGGGTATAGAATGAACTGTGGCAAATAGCAGCAGTGGTCAGGCATATTTATTGATGATGGCTTCAGAGCTAAGAAAAATACCTCAGTTTGGCTTAATCCATTATTCGAGTGCCAGGAACCTAGTTAATGACACAAAGCAAACAGTGAATTGTGCCCTCCTGGTGGATGTGCAGGACAACCTAAATGTACAACAGTCTTGAGCATATTAAGGAGAACTAAGCATTCACAAAAGACATGCTATTGAACATTCCATTCAGGAACAGAGGTTTCAGGGATGTCCCCTGAAAATCGGTCAGAAATGTTCTGTTTCTGTTTTCATGTTGTGTAGAATTGTTGCAGGCAAATTTGATTACAGTTGGCTGTGTTTATTACCACTTAGAACTGCATTGCAGAGTATGCTCACTTAGTTTAGACAGGATTAAGTCAGGCTTTCCTGCCTACACAGCTGTGTCAATAATCATATTCTCCAACTCAGAACCAAAACATCCCGCTGTCTCGGGAGCTGTCAATTATGTGTTTGAATTCATTAGTCTAAATTGCTAGGGCCGGTTCAGACGGATGGCTGCTGGCGATTTTCCCCATCTTTTAGTGCAGGGATCCTGCATTGAGATAAATGGAAGTGTTCATCTCGATGAGTTTGCCGGAGATTGTGCAAGCACTGCAGTCGATCAGATATTCAGAGATGCTGCTGTAGCTTCTAGCGTCGTTTGTGTTCACTGTTCCATATCACGATAGGGGCTTGCACAATGTGAAGATGAAACAGAGACCGATGCAAAATGCTTTTTTGCTCGGTAGCAGAAAAGCTTTAGGCACTGTCTAAACAAGATGCCAGCAGCTTGCCATATGAACCAGCAAAAAGAAAAAAAACTACCCCTTAGGAAAATTCCTATACAGTTCCCTGGTGGGGGCCTTCTCCGTCCCAAGTACAGTTCCTTGTTGTCTAGTGCATCCCCTGTATTGTTCCCTTATGTCTAATGCCCCTTCCCCATATACAGTAGTTACCTGTTGTCTAGTGGCTCCCTCCCTCCCCTAAAGCGAGCCATACGCTATACAATATTTTTGCCTAATTAATGTCTACCGGTAATTGGGCAGAAATTGAGACTAACCAAGGCACTGCAGTTGTCCTGCAATCAACCCACGAGCGATATACCATTATCGGGATAGATCGTTTTTGCTATGATTGACATTACAACTGAGATCGGTGCTGCGGATAATAGTGTATTGATACCTTTACAGGAAGAGCTGACTCGACATTAATACAATGGACTGCTGTGAACTATCTGGTTTGCTACCCCAAATGTAGGAAGCCCGGCATGTCTAATCTTTAATGTGAGCTCTCCTCCTGTAAAACCAAAAATGGTCTGATCCTTCTAATGCTGGGTACACACGATGCAATTTTTCGATCGATTTTTCTGTCCATTTGAATATTCGATTCTGTTATCTTTTCTTATCTATTTCCATTCACTTCTATGAGAAATCGATCAGAAAAAAGATTGAAAATAATTTCAGGACATGTCCGATCTTATCTATGGAACCATCTATCGAACACATTGGATGGTGTATACCAAGCATTAGACAAAAAAGGGTCAGAGTAAAAGCTTCATACCGTAGTTGCTTGTATCTAAGCTTCATGTTATAGCTGTCTAGGAATGGGCTTCCTTCTATTTGACCCCTTGGTGGTCTATTCTGCCTTTAGATTACATGAGCACTTGATTTCTCCCCAGTACTTCCCAAGAATGAGACAGCCTTTTTGTCCCATCTGCCGAATTCCATGTAGCTTGCAGTAAACATAAATCAGCTGGTTCAAAGTGTCTGTGTAGGTTTTATCTCTGAAATCCTCCAAGATAAAGCAGAAATTGTTACATAGGAGGCACTTTATTCTTTGACTTGTAAATTCTACTCAACAAAAGAGAGACTAGGAAGGTCTTCTGATGGCATTTGAAGATCCATGGCTGCTGCTGTTGCTGCTTCAGCCAGATCTGTGACCTTTTAATTTTATGTTCCACACACTATGTTCATATGGTGGACACAGAGCTGTCTTTCCAATACATTTTATTGCTTGTTTTATTACATTTCGAATTCTTTCCCCAGGGAGCAATTGTCAGTGGATGACTAGGGAATGTTCTTTTATTAATAGCTTTTTAGTTACTTCTGTTGCAATTATGTGAATTGCTGCTGTCTGCACTGCTAACAGTATTTTACACGGGTTTTAACTTCACTTCAATACTCAATAATAGCGATTGTCCGCTTTCCTCCTAAAAAGGAGAAATTATTATTCACTGAAAGTAGACCTGAACTTTTGCACAGGACAGATGGAAAACAGAAAGAAATGCACACCATATACATTTAAGAGTTTAGCCTGTCTAATTCCCCCTCATCTGTGACTAATCACATCTGTAATTTTGCTCTCTCAGCTGGCTGCCTTGGCAGAGCAGCTAATTTGTAAACACAGGGCGTTAACCCTATATCTGTTTCCATGAAAGCAGGAAGTAGACTCACTACAGATTTATTTCAGGATTTGTGTCCGCTGTTACAAATATTATTCTTTTAAAGGTTATTATGCTGTTGCGTATCGTTTACAGCAGAGAGGAAGTTCTGAGTTCAGGTTCACTGTAAAGGAAACCTCCACTGAGTGTTACATCTCGTGCTTTGCTGTACTGTTCATAGATTCAGTTAAAAACCACTTGTGAGACTACACATAATCCTATGTACATAAATGTAATTATTCCTTGTGTGAATAAACCTAAAAAGGTTGCATCCACTTGAATCATGTTACAGCATAAATGTTCATGTCTCAAGCCCCATCTACACCATACAATTTTTTGTCCGATTCTATTCAATCCGACATGTCCGATCGGGATTCGATTCAATTTGCCATTGTTTTGCAATGGCAAATTGAATTGAATCAAATCCCGATCCGACATGTTGGATTGAATCGAATCGGACAAAAAATTGTATGGTGTAGATGGGGCTTAAAGAGAACCCGAGGTGGGTTTGAAGAATATTATCTGCATACAGAGGCTGGATCTGCCTATACAGCCCAGCCTCTGTTGCTATCCCAAACCCCCCTAAGGTCCACCTGCACTCTGCAATCCCTCATACATCACAGCCATGCTGCTGACAAACAGCTTGTCAGAGCTGGCTGTGTTTATCTCTATAGTGTCAGTCTGCTGCTCTCCCCGCCTCCTGCAGAACTCCAGTCCCCGCCTGCATCCCTTCCCTCCTTGCTGATTGGAGGGAAGGGACAGGGGCAGGGACCGGAGCTATGCAGGAGGCGGGGGAGCAGCTGAGACTGACACTACAGATGTAAACACAGCCTCACAGCATGACTGTGATTTATGAGGGATTGCAGAGTGCAGGGGGACCTTAGTGGGGTTTGGGATAGCAACAGAGGCTGGGCTGTATAGGCAGATCCAGCCTCTGTATGCAGATAACATTCTTTAAACACACCTCGGGTTCTCTTTAAAGGGAACCTAAACTGAGGATATGGATTTTTCCTTTTAAAATAATACCAGTTTCCTGAATCTCCTGCTGATCCTGTGTCTCTATTACTTTCAGCCACAGCCCCTAAACAAGCATGCAGATCATGTGCTCTGGATCATGTGCCAGACTGGATTTGCTGCATGCTTGTTTCAGGTCTGTGATTCAGCCACTACTGCAGCAAAATAGATCAGCAGGACTGCCAGGCAAGTGGTATTGTTTAAAGAGAACCCGAGGTGTGTTTAAAGAATGTTATCTGCATACAGAGGCTGGATCTGCCTATACAGCCCAGCCTCTGTTGCTATCCCAAACCCCCCTAAGGTCCCCCTGCACTCTGCAATCCCTCATAAATCACAGCCGTGCTGTGAGGCTAGGTTTACATCTGTAGTGTCAGTCTCAGCTGCTCCCCCGCCTCCTGCATAGCTCCGGTCCCTGCCCCCGTCCCTTCCCTCCAATCAGCAGGGAGGGAAGGGATGCAGGCGGGGACTGGAGTTCTGCAGGAGGCGGGGAGAGCAGCAGACTGACACTATAGAGATAAATACAGCCAGCTCTGACAAGCTGTTTGTCAGCAGCGTGGCTGTGATTTATGAGGGATTGCAGAGTGCAGGGGGACTTTAGGGGGGGTTGGGATAGCAACAGAGGCTGGGCTGTATAGGCAGATCCAGCCTCTGTATGCAGATAATATTCTTCAAACCCACCTCGGGTTCTCTTTAAAAGGAAACATCCATATCCCCCTCAGTTTAGGTTCCCTTTAAGGCAGGTTTTCATAGTTACATAGTTATTTGGGTTGAAAAAAGACATACGTCCATAGAGTTCAACCAGAGAACAAAGTACAACACCAGCCTGCTCCTCACCTATCCCTGTTGATGACTATTGTCACTTCCTCAGAGGCGCATAATATTTCAGACCGCTAATTTCATGTAGATCACAACCACAAATGAAATCGCATCCACTGATTCACTGTAACACTGTAAAGTCATCATTCTGATCAATGAGCGGAATGTGCCACATATGGTATAAACTTGACTTGCCTACAATACTATAGTACACCACTCGAGTGTGCACCTGTGAAAACGCGAGACATTTTTGGGCATATTGCCAGCTCCCCACACACACAGTAGGTTGCCTCCTGCCTCTCTTTTGATCCCTACTCAATAAGATTGTATATGCAGTTCATTTGAACCATTACAAAATTGCAAATGCTCCATTAGCCTGACATGTTAGATGTCTGTACGGGCCTGTAGCCTCTCCTCTGTGTAGGAAAATCACGAGATCTGCCCAATGATCAGCAAAGCACTATGACAGTTTAATTCTGGGGCGAGGGGGTGTGTTGTCCCCCCCCCCCACTAAAACGATTCCATTTGTTCAGGAAAAAAAACGTGATGACTGCAACATTTTTGAAGCAATTAGTTCTTAATCTGTAGAGGTAACTGTGTTCTTCATAATATTGGAGCTAAGTGATTAATAGGGTTAACAATCTTAGCAGACCAAAATTATTGCATAGCACACTATTAAAAGACTTTAATTCCAAATATAGTTGCGCAAGAAATTCACTTCTGTGTTTGTTTAGGCAGATCAAAGTGTCCTAATTAGTTCTTATCAACAGCTGTGAATAGGCAGCTCTCCATACAGTAAACACTGAGGCTTAACCCTTTCTGTGCTCCCTGCAAAAGTGAAAGCAAATAATGCTGGGTGCATAATACGTTTTTCCGCTCGATTTTCCACCCCATTGACTTTTTTTCCGCTTGATTCTGTGCTCAATTCTCTTCTCTTCCGCTCGTTTTTCTTATCTTTTTTCATTCCCTTCTATGAGAAATCAAGTGCAGAATTAATCTGAAGGAATATCGAACATGTTGGAAATTATCTATCGAATCCATCTTTCGAGAGGAAAAACTTATGGTGTGTACCCAGCATTAAACTTCAGTTGTTTTTTTTTTTTTTTAGGATTTTCATACATTGTAATGAAGACCTTTTTGGCCATAAAGGTTATCATGCTGTGGCTTGTCTTTTAGAGCTGAGGGGACGTTCTGAGTTTAGTTCCACTTTAATGTTTAAACTATATAATTGCTATATTACTTGTAGGACTGTAGCCAGAATCTGTGAAACCAGTATGGGGTAACCACATAATCACATGTGTATGCATTTCAGAATGAATACATGAAAGAGGATTTCTTGATTAAGATTGAGACGTGGCACAAGCCGGATCTGGGCACACAAGACAATGTAAGTGGCAAGCACAAAGCAGCTCCATCTTCACCTCTATTGCTATAGGAATCATTCAAAAGGTTCACATCAACTGTACAATTTTTTTAGTGAATAATCTTATTTTCTGTCAAATTATTCAGATCGTACTGCATTAAAAAAACAGAGAAGCCAATGGGAGAAGGCGATTCTGAATGACTGCATTAGGGATTGTTTCCTTAAGAAATTATTTTCATAGATATAACTTGTGGTGTTATGACCGCAAGTTGAATTCTTTAGTGGTGGGGATAGATTAAGTACAATCTTTTTTTTTTTTCCCCAATCTGACTGATCTTATCGAAAATACGATAGTTCGCTAAAATTTGTACCTCTAATGGGCACGTTAACTGTATGTGTGTGTTAGATGTATTTTCAACATGCAGGAATCTAACATACAGCTTGTTAGTTTCTGCTTTTTGAGGCAAATACTGTCATTTGCTATTTACATACAATATAAAAGTGACAAAAGCATAGATGGCTAGATGTTCAGATGACCGTTTAGTTACTTGTGTATAACCCTAACCCTCCTATTGCCCCTTAAAATAGTGAATAAACAGGACATCACATTTTCACATAAACACTGGATTATTGTAATCGTTATGTGCCACTCTAGCATGTAGTACACAGCTGGTGGAGCCTTGATTGCCTACTGCTGCCACCATTAGGATATGGCATGGATTGATTGATATGGCTCAGTAGGATAGGGCTTGGACCAGTACTCCAGAATACCCAGATAGCTAATGAAGACATAGAAGAGCTAGGAGTGTATGATGGGCTAAAAGACATGAAATGCCCTCTTACTAAAAAGCAATGTGTGTGTGTGTGTGTGTGGGGGGGGGGGGGGTTGTGTTTCTGAGGCAAATGACACTTATACACGTGGGGGACGGTGGCTGGGCATGCCAGTTGTTGGGAAATCAAAAAGATCGATCAGGTGGCCATGTTGCGGTATCGATTCACCTTCGATCTGATGAAATTAGATCAAAAGGTTGTTCGATCAACCTGCAAAATATAGTGATCATAGAGCCATGTGAAAGAAGGAGGTAGCACCCATATTTTATTTTATTTTTTTCATTTTTGGCTGTGGCTAATCCCCACCCAAGCCCAGAATTTGCAATGCTGCTCTAGCATTCTTCCCCCCCCCCCCCAACCACCACCAATGGTAGTGTTCCTGGAGCGTTTGATCCCCCCCATGTGGTGATACTTCCCTTATTGCTAATGCTCAGGCTGTTTGGCTGCCCAGTGCGTCGCTGTGACAGCTTCGCAGCACGCTACTCTTGATGATATCAGTGTGTACATATACTAGAAAAGGAAGAGGATGTGGCACAATTGTGGTTTGAGTGTAGCAGCAGGGATTGTCAGTAAGCCTAACCATATGTAACGTAACAGTTTATTCTGAGTCTTTAGGTCCCCTTTAATATTTTCTGATTCTGCAGGTTCATAAGTTAGAGCCAGAGGTCTGGAAGAATGTGGAAGTAGTACAGATTGACATTGGAGATCGCTGCCAGGTTAATTCTAAGGTGAGTACATATTTTATTACGTCTGTTTTATACCCGCTGAAGAGTGCAGAGCAAAGATTAATGTAATTTATACCTCCTTAAAAAAACTTTCCCTTAAAAAAGTTATTTTTGTTTCGCTGTGCTCCGCCTACTTTGCTCTTATACATACGCCTGTCTAGAGCCGACTGATGACTGCCTCTGCGATAATCAGGCATGTGTATACAGGCTGACACCCTGCAAGCCATCCACCCGGTGAATCAACTCTCCCCTAGCGATGGTCATTCAATTTTTTTTATGCCACTACCCCGCCCATTGCATGATGTCACCCACGTGCCGCTCTGTTAAATCTCCTCCTTCCCGCATAGCAACATACACTTGACATGTTAAAAGGAGGGTGATGCTTAAAATCATTGATCTTCCATTGTTAACCATGGTGACCCACAAAGAAACGCACACAGCCATCATTGCGTTGCATAAAAATGGCTTCACAGGCAAGGATATTGTGGCTACTAACATTGCACCTAAATCAACAATTTATAGGGTCATCAAGAACTTCAGGGAAAGAGGTTCAATTCTTGTTAAGAAAGCTTCAGGGTGTCCAAGAAAGTACAGCAAGCGCCAGGAACATCTCCTAAAGAGGATTCAGCTGCGAGATCGGAGTGCAACCAGTGCAGAGGTTGCTCAGGAATGGCAGCAGGCAGGTGTGAGCGCATCTGTATGCACAGTGAGGCGAAGTCTTTTGGAAGCTGGCCTGGTGTCAAGAAGGGCAGCAAAGAAGCCACTTCTCTCCTAAAAAAAATCAGGGACAGATTGATCTTCTGCAGAAAGTATGGTGAATGAACTGCTGAGGACTGGGGCAAAGTCATAATCTCAGATGAAGCCCTTTTCTGACTGTTTGGGGCATCTGGAAAAAGGCTCGTCAGGAGAAGAAAAGGTGAGCGCTACAATCAGTCCTGTGTCATGCCAACAGTAAAGCATCCTGAGACCATTCATGTGTGGGGTTGCTTCTCATCCAAGGGAGTGGGCTCACTCACAATTTTGCCAAAAACACAGCCATGAATAAAGAATGGTACCAAAACACCCTCCAACAGCAACTTCTTCCAACAATCCAACAACAGTTTGGTGAAGAACAATGCATTTTCCAGCACGATGGAGCACCGTGTCATAAGGCAAAAGTAATAACTAAGTGGCTCAGGGACCAAAACGTTGAAATTTTGGGTCCATGGCCTGGAAACTCACCAGATCTTAATCCCATTGAGAACTTTGCATAAATCTCATGTAATGGTCAATAAAAGCCTTTGAAACGTATGAAGTGCTTATAATTATATTTCAGTACATCACATAAACAACTGACAACTGACTGACAATATTTTTGACAGTCTCAAAAGTTTTGGCGAGGTCTGTATGTATAATGCCAAGCACACAAATAACTAGGCTGTTTTCCTTTTTTTTTATTATTCTTTGCCTGAAAGAATTCCGAAAATCAGGTATGCAAGTGGCAGTTTGTCTGTGTCGGACTATAGCGTAACCCTCAGTGATAAGGAATTGCAGCCATAAAATTTCCTGGCAGTAAATGGCTTCTAAGAGCAGGAGAGGGAGAAAAGGGTCAACAGTTCATAGATTTTAGCTCTGGCATACTACAATGAATGTCAGTGAGCAGTGGTCATTACACAGTAAAAACTTAAAAAGTAGATTTAAATATGAAATAACTGTGGGATAAAAAAAGTCATTTTTAGGAGGTTTTCACCTCAAATGTCTTTTAAGGTAGTGTTATCCAACCCTATCCTCAAGGCCCACCAACAGTACATGTTTTTTACCCCTCTTTGCCTGATATTACAATAAATGTTAACACGTCTATAACTTCAGTTCCTAAAGCACGGTGCTTAGGGGTAATATTTGATTCTTCTCTCTCATTTACTCCTCACATTATCTCCCTAACCAGCTCCTGCCATCTCCAACTCAAAAACCATAGCACGCATCCCACCTTTTCTCTCCCATGACACAACCAAAATGTTAGTACATGCTCTTATTATATCTCGATTGGACTATTGCAATATATTGTTTGGGGGACTTCCAACTAACAGACTAGCAACGCTCAATTCTGTACTGAACTCTGCTGCTCGACTTATTCATCTCTCCTCTCGCTCTTCCTCTGCTGCTCCTCTTTGTCAAGCTCTTCACTGGCTACCAATTAACGAGAGGATTCAGTTCAAACTCTTAACCCTAACCTACAAAGCTCTCCACAATCTCTCTCCCCTGTACATCTCCTTACTAGTCTCCAGATACCAACCCAACCGCAATCTCAGATCTGCACATGAGCTTCTTTTATCCTCTTCTACAATTACCTCCTCACATTCACGTGTACAAGACTTCTCACGTGCCTCACCCCTCCTCTGGAATGCCCTTCCACAACACATCCGCCACTCTCTCTCCCACCTTTGAAATCTTTAAACGCTCCCTCAAAACCCACCTTTTCCGACAAGCATATTCTCTATCTTAGGCCATGCACCCACTAAATAACCTAATTACGCACTGCCTGTACATATACTGTATACTTCACCACCTCTTGTTTTCCCCCCCCCCATTTCTTTAGATTGTAAGCTCGCAAGGGCAGGGCTCTCACCCTTTTGTGTCATGGAATGTTATTAATTTAATTGCTTGCACACTGTTAGACATTTATACATTTTAGTCATGTTAAATCAAATTGTAATCAGCAGTGCTGTATTTTGTATCAGTGTTCATATTTGATGTATATAATTGTCTGTATCATTATGTATCCCCTTGTTTGTTTTCTTACATTGTACAGCGCCACGGAATATGTTGGTGCTTTATAAATAAATAATAATGCCCTCTTTTTCTACTTTACTGATTGGTTCACTAAACACGGGCACGATCACAAGCGCGCAGCGGCAGCTATTGGTGCAGAATGTCTCACTTACTATAGGACCACTATATTGGATGTCCAAGCTCACATCCAAAAACCACAAGTGGTTAAAGGACCACTGTCGCGAAAATATTAAAATTTTAAATATATGTAAACATATACAGATAAGTACATTCTGTTTCTTCCAGAGTAAAATGAGCCATAAATTACTTGTCTCCTATGTTGCTGTCACTTACAGTAAGTAGTAGAAATCTGACAGAACTGACAGGTTTTGCATTAGCCCATCTCCTCATGGGGGATTCTCAGGGATTTCTTTATTTTCAAAAGCACTTAGTGAATGGCAGTTGCTCCGTCCAACTGCCAAAAAAAAGTGTGCAGCGAGCAGGGAGGCTGTCCAGCATCTTTGTATACATTTTTTTTTCAAGGATTGCCTTTATAAAGAATAAAGACCATGTACCGTATTTTTCGGACCATAAGACGCTCCGGACCATAAGACGCACCTAGGTTTAGAGGACAAAAACCAGGAAAAAAAAAAAAACTAAACCTGGTGCATCCATTGTCCAGGGGCATCTTGTGGATCTTCTCCCCTCCCCAATTTATATGTCCCCCTTGTAACTCTTGTGTCCCTGTGTCCCATTTGTACCTTTAGTGTCTCCCTTGTGAGTCGTGACCTCCTCTGTCCCCTTGTGTCCTCTTAAATGCCCCCCCTTGTCCTCTTAGGTGGCCCCTTTGTCCTCTAAAGTGCCCCCCTGTGTTGTCTTAAGTGCCCGCTGTGTCCTTTAAAGTGCCTCCTGTATTCTCTAAAGTGTCCCCTGTGTCTTTCAAAGAGCCCCCTGAGTCCTTTAAGTGCCCACCGTGTGCTTTTAGATGCCACCCATGTACTTTTAACTGTCCCGTGTCCTTTAAAATGCCCTCTGTGGTATTAAGTCACCCCTGTACTAGTCTGTCCTGTGTCTTCTTTGTCACCCGTCTGTCTAAGGTATCTGTGTATGGTTTATATCTTGTAATACATAATCCGCAATGAGTGTTCGTGTCCCCGGGACTGTCCCGTCCCGCCCCTCTATACCGGTGTGTTTCCGCCCCTGTCCTCGGTTGTCCCATCCCCTCTAACTACGTTCCCCGGCTCTCTAAGGGTTACTTGAGGAGTGTGAAGGCATAGGCTTACCGCTGGATGAGTGTTTGTGTCCCCGGGGCTGTCCCGTCCCGCTCCTCTTTACCGGTGTGTTCCCGCCCCTGTCCTCGGCTGTCCCGTCCCCTCTAACTACCTTCCCCGGCTCTCTAAGGGTTACTTGAGGCATAGGCTTACCGCTGGATGGTAGCGACAATCAGCGGTAAACCTCCGTGCTAAAGCCGCCGGGTGGTCCGTTCGCGCTGCCAATGCCTTCCTCCATTCACTTCCGCATTGGTGATGAAAGCGGAAGTGAATGGAGGAAGGCATTGGCAGCGCGCACGGACCACCCGGCGGCTTTAGCACGGAGGTTTACCGCTGATCGTCGCTAGCATCCAGCGGTAAGCCTATGCCTCAAGTAACCCTTAGAGAGCCGGGGAAGGTAGTTAGAGGGGACGGGACAGCCGAGGACAGGGGCGGGAACACACCGGTAAAGAGGAGCGGGACAGGACAGCCCCGGGGACACGAACACTCATTGCGGATCATGTATTACAGGATATAAACCATACACAGATACCTATAAACAGACGGAAGGTCTGGACAGTCGCGGGGACACAGGATTTAAAGGGGGTGACAACTGGCGAGGGGTAGAAATTGCAGCATCCGGACCATAAGACGCAGGCACTTTTCCCCCCCATGTTTGGGGGAGGAAAAGTGCGTCTTATGGTCCGAAAAATACGGGTATTTTAAATTTTAAGATTTTCGTGAAAGTGGTCCTTGAAGGCAGAATAGAATAACTTGGCAATCGGTGAGAAATCATATCTCATTGTTTTCAATAATAAGATGTGCTGGTCTGACAAATCTTTAAATTTCAGAATTTTTGTGGAGTACATTTTCATTATTAATTACTAGGTGACACTGGGCATTTGACAACACAGGTTGGATTCTGGCCATTCACCTGTAGCTGCGTTTTCGTATTCAAGCTGTGTGGGGGAATATGGTAGCTATAACAGCCTAAATGAATGCTTCAATTTAACATGTATATGATTCTTACAGGATTATAAACCAGAAGAGGATCCAGCAAAATTCAAGTCTGTCAAGACTGGCCGAGGTCCTCTAGCGCCAGATTGGAAGGTAATTATGTGACTATTTTCATTTATGTAGCTGTGGCATAATTCGCTGGTATGTACTTTCAGAGCACCCGGGGATGTCCGTTTACTGTCAGAGCACCCGGGGATGTCCATTTACTGTCAGAGCACCCTGGGATGTCCGTTTACTGTCAGAGCACCCTGGGATGTCCGTTTACTGTCAGAGCACCCTGGGATGTCCGTTTACTGTCAGAGCACCCCGGGGGTGTCAGTTTACTGTCAGAGCACCCGGGGATGTCCGTTTACTGTCAGAGCACCCGGGGATGTCCGTTTACTGTCAGAGCACCCGGGGATGTCCGTTTACTGTCAGAGCACCCGGGGATGTCCGTTTACTGTCAGAGCACCCGGGGATGTCCGTTTACTGTCAGAGCACCCTGGGATGTCCGTTTACTGTCAGAGCACCCTGGGATGTCCGTTTACTGTCAGAGCACCCCGGGGATGTCAGTTTACTGTCAGAGCACCCTGGGATGTCCGTTTACTGTCAGAGCACCCTGGGATGTCCGTTTACTGTCAGAGCACCCGGGGATGTCCGTTTACTGTCAGAGCACCCGGGGATGTCCGTTTACTGTCAGAGCACCCGGGGATGTCCGTTTACTGTCAGAGCACCCGGGGATGTCCGTTTACTGTCAGAGCACCCGGGGATGTCCGTTTACTGTCAGAGCACCCGGGGATGTCCGTTTACTGTCAGAGCACCCGGGGATGTCCGTTTACTGTCAGAGCACCCGGGGATGTCCGTTTACTGTCAGAGCACCCGGGGATGTCCGTTTACTGTCAGAGCACCCGGGGATGTCCGTTTACTGTCAGAGCACCCGGGGATGTCCGTTTACTGTCAGAGCACCCTGGGATGTCAGTTTACTGTCAGAGCACCCTGGGATGTCCGTTTACTGTCAGCGCATCCTGGGATGTCCGTTTACTGTCAGAGCACCCGGGGATGTCCGTTTACTGTCACAGCTTCCTTGGGTGTCAGTTTACTGTCGGAGCATCCTGGGATGTCACTTGATTTCCAGGGTTCCCTGGGATGTCAGTTAACTTTGAGGCAGGGAACACACTTCTTTTTCTGCGCTCGAAAAAAAGCATTAAGTGTGAACTAGCCTATTGATTAACATCAGTTCTCAGTTTTTCTGTGCAGAAACAGCGCACGAAAAAAATCAAGTGTCTCCTGCCTCAAAGCACCCTGGGATGTCTGTTTACGGTCAGAGCACCTTTGGGTGTCAGTTTACTTTCTAGGCTCCCTTGGATGTCCGTTTACTTTCAAGGAAATCTGGTATGTTAGTTTAAGTAACATCCCAGCCTGCTCTGACAGCAAACTGACATCCCAGGATGCTCTGAAAGTAAACTGACATCTTAGGGCCTTTTTCCACTACACGCAGATTGGATGCAGAAAAACTGACCCCAATGAATGCCTATGGGCCTGTTTCCACTAAACACAATTTTCTGATGCAGATTTTCCCATAGGCATTCATTGGAGTCAGTTTTTCTGCATCCAATCTGCGTGTAGTGGAAACAGGCCCTTATGGTGGCCATACATGGTACTATTTTTTCATCCAATCTTACCATTTCTATGTAGTATAAGGGTAAATTAAGGGAATATAATGAAAGGATAATTTAGGTAGTTCCCTTATATTACATAGAAATGGTAAGATTGGATGAAAAAAATTGTACCATGTATGGCCACCATTAGGGTGATCTGAAATTAAGTTGACATCCTAGGGTCCCTTGAAAGTAAACTGACTTTCCATGAAGCCCAGAAAGTCAACTGACATCCCAGGATGCTCTGACAGTACTTTCAGAGATGCCAGTTTACTGTCAGAGCACCCAGAGATGCCAGTTTACTGTCAGAGCACCCAGAGATGCCAGTTTACTGTCAGAGCACCCAGAGATGTCAGTTTACTGTCAGAGCACCCAGAGATGTCCGTTTACTGTCAGAGCAGATGTCAGTTTACTTATGGGCACCCCACTTTCAGAGCATTTTTTTTGTATAAACTTAAAGAGGAACTCCAGTGAAAATAATGTAGGAAAAAAAGTGCTTCATTTTTTACCATAATTATGTATACATGATTTAGTCAGTGTTTGCTCATTGTAAAATCTTTCCTCTCCCTGATTTACATTCTGACATTTATTACATGGTGACATTGTTACTGTGGGCAGGTTATGTAGCTGCTCCTAGCTGTTTTGGCTGTTAGAGACAGCTGTAAACAGCTAATTCCTGTCTGTGAACATTGTTACATTGTGGCAGTTTGCCCAGAGTACCGCAGTACTCAGAGCTTCTTGTGGGAGGGGTTTCAGCACAAAATCAGTCATACAGTGCCCCCTGATGGTCTGTTTGTGAAAATCATTATATTTCTCATGTAAAAGAGGGTATCAGCTACTGATTGGGATAAAGTTCAATTCTAGGTTGGAGTTTCTCTTTAAGGCTACAGGGAAACTATTGGAAAGGTGATACAGGAGCCCAGATCACCAGATGCTGAAGAGTCTAGGTTCAGTTCCCACTAAGGATGCTATCTGGGTAGATATGAAACATGGAAGTGTCTGTGTGTGTGTGTGTGTGTATATATAAAGGTACAGGAAGTTTATCTGTAACTTAAAGGGAAACTTAAGCTGAGGGGGGGAGAAACTACTTTTACTTACCTGTGGCTTCTACCGGCCCCTGCAGTCGACCTGTGCCCGTGCCAGTACTAAAGGAGCCTCTGGTTCCAGGCTGCACCTTAGTTTCGGTGACTGGCTCTGTCGCTGGCCACTGCGTGCGTATCATCGGTCACGCTTCTGTGGCCGGGAGCATCCTGCACAGGCGCAGTAGATATTTTCTCGTACTGCGCCTGCCCAGGATGCTCCCGAATACAGAAGTGCGATCGATAATGCGCCTGCAGTGGCTAGCAACAGAGCCAATAACTGAAACCGAAACTAAGGTGCGGGGGACCAGAGGCTTGTTTAGTACCGGCGCGGGCACAGGTTGATTGCAGGGGGCCGGTAAAACTGGTTTCCATACCCCAGGCTTAAAGAGAGTCTGAAGTTGTTTTTTTCTCTTTTTTATGAATCTGTCACCTTCAGAATTAAGATACAAGCTGATTTACCGCATCCCTGTGGTAGAACGAGGAATTTATCCCCTGAAATACCGGGGCAAAAGTATGTGATTGCAGAATTTTGCTTCCTGGTAGAGGCAGAGCTGTGTGCAGTAGATCTGCCTCTTATCCAGTCTATCTTCGCCTCTCCCCACTCAGTGAAAGAAGACTGAGAGAGGTGGAGATTGACTGGATAAGAGGCGGAGCTACTGCGCACAGCTCTGTCTCTACCGGGCAGCAAAATCTGCAACTTCAAAACTCTTGGAATTCAGCCCTGGTATTACATGGGGATAAATACCTCGTTCTGCCGCGGGGATGCAGCGAATCAGCTTGTATTTTATTGCTGAAGATGACTGATTAATAAAAAGAGAAAAAAAAAACACTTCAGACTTTCTTTAAGTTTCACTTTAAGAGGGGGCAGAAGAGCCCAACAGGCTAATCTCCTTTGACCTGATCACCAGCTGCTAGATAGAAGTCTAGTTTAGGTCCATTGAAGTGCACGTTATGAGAGATTTTGATTATGACAGTCGGTATGAATTTTAACAGATTCATTATTTTGTTGTGTTTAATGTGGTTGCATTCCTTCTTATAGAAAACACTGAGCCAGAGGAATGACATTCCTCACATGTGTGCTTACAAGTTGGTGACTGTCAAATTCAAATGGTGGGGCCTTCAGAACAAAGTAGAAAGTTTCATTCAAAAGGTGAGTGAGCATATATGAAAATTGCCAGTGGCTAATGAACATAAAATGGAAGTGGGGACTTTTATATATCCATACATCTCGTTTAGACACTAAATTATACCAGAAAAAAAAAAAAAAAAGCTGCATCGCCTGTAAAATGCATGCAGGGAAAAACATCCAAAAGGATACTTCCATTAATGCTGGATACACACGTTGCATTTTGCCGCGCGAGTCGCGGGATCTATTCCATCGATTCGATTATTTCCAACATGTTCGATCGTGTTTCGATGGATACAGCTGTCGATTTTGCATACTTAATATGCAAAATCGATGGCTGTATCCATTGAAACACGATCGAACATGTTGGAAATAATCGAATCGATGGAATCGATCCCACGAATCGCGCGGCAAAACGCAACGTGTGTATCCAGCATAATGGATCTCTGTAGGGCAGAGTTCCGCGACCCTGTCCTCATAGCCCACCAACAGTACGTTTTGCAGAAAACCACAAATATGCACTGGTAAGGTAATTAGTGTCTCAGCAGAGCTGATTAACTATCTCTGTGGATTTTCACAAAACATGCACTGTTGGTGGGCCTTGAGCACAGGGTTGGGAAACGCTGCTGTAAGGGATTTGAGTATATCGATCTGGTGTGTCAAGAGAGAAGCTGAAAACATAGAGCAGCTGTCTTGTTTCTGTACACACAAAAAGGCGAGTAGGGCCGGGCAGAACTCCAGATCCAACCAGAATGGACTCTATTCACAAAACCTCTCATACATTACTTATCACCTAATTAATAACCTTTGAACACATTTACAAGCAAAATAATCACTCAAAGTAAGTTGTTCGTGATTAACTTCATTTCAATATTACTTTTCTTGCCTTAATTATATTATATTTTGGCTCTTTGGGAGCTTAAAAATGTAACCTAGATGAGGTGAAAACAGGTGAAAATGCTTTGTGAATCATACCCATTGTGGTTGAATTTACACGCAGTTCTCGGCTGACGACTTCATCAAGGATGGAAAAACCTAAGAGTAGGAAACTTTTTTTTTCTTTCATGATATAGTACTGAATTCATATTCTTGGAACCACTGCAGGGGCCTTTTAATACAATGCTTTAGTGTTTAAAAGTACACTGTGTACTTTGCTACACATAGGCCTCAATTCACTAAGCTTTATCAAACACTTTATCAAACGTTTCATAATTTACCTCATGGGTAAAATCTAATTTTGAATTCACTAAGGTGTTATAGATTTATTGAACGTTTTATCGATAAAGCATTCAATAAATCTATAACACCTTAGAGAATTCAAAATTAGATTTTACCCATGAGGTAAATTATCAAACGTTTGATAAAGTGTTTGATAAAGCTTAGTGAATTGAGGCCATAGTGACCAGGAAACCGTCACTGAGATACAAATAGTACTGAGTTGATGCAGTTTTTATTAACGAAAAGTATGCAGATTGAAAATCGATCAAATGCAGCAACTCATGATTCTTTGCATCTCATTTAACACCTCTGGTACTTTTGTGAAGTTTTGTGAGATTTGTAAATCACTAGGTTATTTTTCATTTAGCAAGGCTGCACTTACCATGTCAGAGCATTCAACAGTTGTCTACACAGAAAAGGATGAAGCTCTGTACAACTATATTCAACAGAGCAAATACTTTACTGTCTGGAGAGGGGACCTGTGATTGTGATTTGGCCAAACTGCTATTGCGGTGTTTGCCACATTTTTGAAGCAAGTGCACTCCAATATAAGAGATAAGAGCACTGCAAAATCTCCTCAACCCCCCGAATATGTGGATGTTTTTTTCAGTTTAAATAAAGTTTCATTTACTTGACGGGTCTCTCGTGGTCTGGCTTCCAGCACATGGGCCCGCCACAAAAGAGGTCATGTACACTTTTCTAATTGGAGAAAGAAAAGCACCTGTGATCTCTTGTACTAGGTGGTGGGGCTGCGTCCCGTAAGTTGGTGGAAATGCATCACCTGTAGTAGACTGTACAGCACTTTCATATGCCGGACTAATTGTGCCGGATATCGCCCCATGGGTCGCTGCTCAAATTGCTTGGACAATTGCAAGCACAGGCGGGATCCCCAGGCCTGATGTGCTGTTTGGTGAGATAAACTGCTCCCTCCAGCCCACAGAAGTAGTTCTGCTTTTCTGAGTGCGGAGACCTCTAGTGGTAGGAATGCATAACAAGCAGCAGAGCAGCTACAGGCCAAGTTCACTGGAAACCTGAGATGTCATCATTAAGTATAAGTTATACGGAGCTTTGTGATCCAAGTTTAAGAGAGGTTATTTTGTTTTTTTAGTACCATCCTCTAGAACAGGGGGTCCCCAAACGTTTTGGGTCGAGGGCCGGGTCAACATACTTCAGACTGCTGGGGGGCCGGAGTAAACATATAATGATGTAGAACTCTTTGCGGGCCAGACAGTGAAGCATACCCAGGTGACAACCTGAAGTCCAGTTGGACAGCAGTGTCACCTGATGTGGAATTTGATTGGAAACCAGCGACTTACTGCTTTCTGGCTTCCATGTGGATGGGTGGTGCCAGCACTGCTATTCTATATGCGGACCACCAATATTTAAAGATGTAGCTGACCGCATCTATAAGTAATACATTTTGTGTGTGTGGGCCGGGAAAAAAAAGCCTCAGGGGGCCGCATTCGGCCCACGGGCCTTAGTTTGAGGACCACTGCTCTAGAAGATAATTGTGTTTCTCACAACAGCCAGATTTTTGTTCTGGGCCGCAGATATACTCTCGCCTCACACATTATTATAGTATGTAATGGCAGATCACATGCCTTGCTTCTCTCTGGCTACCAAGTGCTGCACATTGCAGTTCACAGTGATTGCACACGCCGATGTGAGAGGACTGCATGATGATGTCATAAATGCATGTTTTACTTGTGGTTGTTCATTTGTATCCAAGTTTGGAACTGCAGTAAGATTAACCAGTTCTAGATCTAGACATTTCAATTGAAAACCCAGAAACAGGAGCTGGCCTTGAACTGACATTGCAGGCCTGGCTTATGAATCATTGCTGCAGTGCTGTTTTTACATTAAGCTCGCCTGCAGCATCTAATGTGCAGTCCGTGGTGTGCTTTTCCTACTCTTTTGTATGTATTATAGGATTTTAATGTATTGTAAATCTTTCATTTAGATGAAATGAACTGTTTATTGATCCAACTGCACAGTTTGAAATTTTTAAGCCTGAATAATGTAAAGTAACCATGGTAGAACAGGATCAGCCACCAGGCAATATAGCAGGTGCCTGGGGCCTAGTGGGTATCAAGGGGCCCACCAGCCACTTTCTCTGTCCTCTCTCCACTTCAGCTTACCAAATAGACCACAAGGGGGGCCTAAATCTGCTTCCTTGCCTAGGGCCCCATAAGATCTAATTCCATCTCTATGATGTCTTCACACATGATAAACCTCACTCAGATTTGTGAATTGAGATCTTTGCAAGCGCCAGTCCTGGCCTTGCCTAAGAGATGCACCAATCGGCCTGGGTGAATGTTCCCAACAAATCAATGCTGTTGTATTCTCCAGCCATAGCAGAGATGGCCTTTTCTGCTCATACTCCCAACCCCCCCCCCCCCCCCCCTCCATGGGTATGGACATGCAGTTATTATAGGTCTTTCATTTACACAAATTTAACATGATCTGCCATATCAGCCATTTTGTTTGCCTCGATCATTGTGGCAAATGCCATAAGGAACAGTAGAACATGTTTTGGTACAATCCTGTTCAGTTTTGCTGCAGAGTGTCACGGTACGTGAGGGCAACGGAGGTCAAAGGACTACACATTGCTTTTTGTTTTGTTTTTTATATCCACTGAAGTAAGGGATTTCAGCATTGGCCCCTTTTATAAATGTCGTATTATGAAAGTAGCGATCACATTTTGAAAAGCGGTGGAAAGAAAAGAGATTTGTTATCTGAATGCCACTTCTTTATAAATAGGCCCCTACATTTGCTGGCCCTGCTATGAGACAGCAACGCTCAGTGGGGCAGCAAATTTCAACATGAGCAGTACTTAGAGAACCTATTGCCAAAAAAAGTTTGAATAGCAATACATATTTGTAGTCTATGCACTGTGCACAGTTAGGTAAACACATAAAGTTTACATCTAGCACATCGCAGTGGATAGAACAGACTGACTTTTATATTTGCTGTATCTCCGTCATCTTGCTTCTCCTGACTCTGAAGTCTCTTTCTTTTTTCCCTTGCTTTTGTCATATAATCCTGTTCAGCATGAATGCCCCAGTGAAATCGCTGCTTCCCTGCGGCATCCCCACGGATCGCCGCCTCTCCCCGGAGAGATTGATTGCGGAGAGGCCGAGCTGCAGCTCAGAGCTCAGCCTCTCCAGGAAGAGAAGCCCCGCGAGCCAGGGCAGCACAATCTGCGACCAGCAAAGTCGTTGAACTTTGCTGGTCTAAAACACAGCAATAAATCTCCCATCTGCTGCGGGGATGCGGCGATTTCACCGGGGCATTCATGCTGAACAGGATTATATGAGAAAAACGGGAAAAAAGAGACTTCAGAGTCTCTCTTTAAAGAGGCACTGTAGTGACATATAGCAGAATGCAGTAATTGATTCAGGATACCCACTTTTACGTAAAATATATATTTTTTTCGGCATCAGAAACACTGTCTTCAGCAATATGATGTATATTGGTATGTAGCCCCGCCCTCCCACTGTGGCTTATTCTAGGCTTTTTATTATGGAATTCTCGCCCTTTAGAGCATTCTGGGAGACCAGCTATGTTTTTGTACTGGCATTAGAACTCTTAGTAAACAAACATTCCGCATAGATCACTTGCCAGTACTAAAGATGTCGCCACCTGTGATAAATGTCAGAATGTAAATAGGGGAGAGGAAAGATTTTACAACGCCAACTAATTCATTTATAAATGAATACTGCATTGTAAAAGAAATACGGCAAGCAGTTCACTTCATTGTTTTATATTGCTTACAGTTCCTCTTTAACAGCTGAATGTTGGCAGTTAATATTTTCAGTGTTCAGTGTGCATCTTTTCAGGAAAGAACATGATCTAGTACTCTTGAAGGAGACAAAAGGAAACCGAGAGCCCAATATAGTGTAGTATCTCAGTGACAATTAGTCAGGTATACAACAAAGTAATGGTTATACTCACAAATGTGGGTCGCCACAAAGGCAACCACTGGATAAGCGGACGGGGAGAATTTATAACCTGACCCCGCTCAGGTTTAAGAAGTCGCTCTCTGCAGACAGGAAGGAATGGGGATACACCCCTCCACCAAGGGTGGACTAGACAATTTGTAAAGCAGTAACACAGAGGCGCCAAGTAGAGTAAAATCGATTAAAAACTGTTTAAAAGGGGGAAGTTGGTGGACTTTCCTCCCTCGTAGAAAGAAAGACTGGACAATGGGCCGTTACTCACAGTATAAAGTATAAAGTGACTTTTTTATTATTTTGGAGGGTACAAAATCGGGTCAATGACCTGGCTGAGTGCTGGGCGCCTCGGTTAGAGGCGCTCCGCCAGGCCAATGACCTGATTTTGTACCCTCCAAAATTTTTTGCCTGATGAAGCGGGATTGTGACCCGTGAAACGCGTTGCAACTTTGGAGCTTTTAATAAAAAGTTACTTTATGCTGTGAGTAACATACCATTGTCCAGTCTTTCTTTCTACGAGGTAGGTGAGTCCACCAACTTCCCCCTTTTAAACAGTTTTTAATCGATTTTACGCTACTTGGCGCCTCTGTGTTACTGCTTTACAAAATGATCTAGTACTCAAGTTTTCAGTTAGTACTGAGCAAAATTAAAGTTTGTTTTTTTTCCTTTCGGCAAGAAAATTGAGTTTCAATGCTGAGAGAATATCGCCATATTGAGGAAAACACATTTTCATACTTATTTATAGTTGCTCTCGTGTCTCTTTTTATATGTCTTCTCTTGTTATTGTTTTTATCTTTTGTTTGCTCCCAGAACTGACAGGCAGAGTACCAGCCACTATGAAAGAAAGATTACTGTTATCGGAGTCTTTTGTTAGCTGCCAGCATTAAGCAAAGCAGCAGTCGCTAAGAAAAAAAGATTACTGTTTGGCTTTTAGCCACCTGTGAATTGATGCTGTCTGTTTACTCTCTTTTTGTTCAGTGTAGGCTTATTTTTCACCATTTCCTGTTCTGTTTATGCTGATGTTTTGAAATATTCATTATTGTTACAGCAAGAGAGGCGGCTGTTTACAAATTTCCATCGACAGCTTTTCTGCTGGCTGGACAGGTGGGTGGAGCTAAATATGGACGACATTCGCAGGATGGAGGACCAAACAAAGAAGGAGCTTGATGAGGTTTGTTACAGTTGTTCAATTGATTACAATTACCTCTTTCTCTGTTATTCACTATAGGGTCAAAAGTACCAGGATACACTCAGTAATGGTGTGCAGAAAGTGGAGCAAAAACCTGCACTCCTAGGTTGTGCCTGCAGAAGGCTGGACTGTAAGCTCCTATGCAGTTTCTTGCCCCCAGCGCTTCCCTCAATCCCAGGTGTTGTCTGGAGCGTGCTCAAGTCTGAAAGTGTATTCTAATGTATTGGAGAGCAGAGAGGCTGGATAGTGTACTGGTTAAGGACTCTGTCTCTGACACAGGGGACCAGGGTTCAAATCTCGGCTCTTCATGTTCATTTAGCCAGCACGTATTCAGTAAGGAGACCTTGTGCAAGATTCTAACACTACTGAGCATGCCCTAGTGGCTGCAGCTCTGCACTTTGAGTCCGCTCAGAGAAAAAATATAAATGTTCTGTGTCTTGTCAGAGAGGCGTGGGCTGAATCAACAATTTATTGAGATCAAGAAAGAGGTGCATTTTGGACAGGTCAGTTGGAGTTGCTACTTTGGCTATGTGGGCACGGGAACTGAAGACTCCGGAAGGTGTCTAGATCCCATGGTGAACAAGTGTCAGCAGCGCAAAACAGTCATCCTCCAGAGTCTCCTGTTCCTGCGCCCACTGACCTGTCGTCAGTGTAAATTGTTGATTCAGCAATGCTAGCCTCCGCCTCTCTGCTCTCTAGTTCATGAAATATCTACTTACCTGCAGAGCTGTGGAGGCGGAGCAATTTTGGGTAACCGGAGTCAGAGTTGAAGTCTGAGTCAGTGGTTTCATAAATTGAGGAGTCAGAGCCATTTTGAGTACCCGGAGTCGGAGTTGGAGTCGGTAGTTTCATAAACTGAGGAGTTAGAGTCAGATGATTTTTGTACCGACTCCACAGCCCTGCTTACCCGGGTCTTTCTCCAGCCCCTGGCAGCTGATATGTCCCTCACCGCAGCTCTGGTGTCCGGGATAACCTCAGTTTCAGATGCCGACCTCGCCAGGTCGGCATCGCCTGTGAGAATAAATCAATGGACGGAAGGTCAGGTGCACGCTCTGAAGATTTTGTTGTTTGTGCCTGTTGAACTTTTCCTTCTAATATTCTGCGGAGCACACGTCCAGCGACAGCCACACAGTTATACTTTAACCTTTGCTACTAACTTATAAGGTGGTTCACAGGTTTCCAAAGTGAAGAAGAGCCAGCTTTTGCATGGTACAGTCCAAGTTACTAGTTTCTCCCCCCCCCCCCCCCCTTTTTTTTCCTTTAGGTCTTTCTAGTCAAATGGGTAAATATAGTCCTGAAAATATCATGGAGTTCAATCATATTCCAGTATTTGTATAGCGCTTTTCTCCCTTCAGACTCAGATTGCAAGGCAGCCACTAGAGCGCACTCAGTAGGCAGTAGCAGTGTAAAGGAATCTTGCCCAAGGACTCCTTACTGAGTAGGTGCTGGCTTACTGAAATCGGAAGAACTCTGTTTTATCTTTAAGGTTATAATGATGTTGAGACCTGTACAATTGAAACTACATATAGATGTGCAAAAAGTATGACCAAGTATGTGGGCTGACTAAACAGCAGCTTATTCCTCTTTTTGCTTACAGATGAGAGAGAGGGACCCAGTGAAAGGAATGGTGGCAGCGGATGATTAGCACTAATATACTGAGTTCCGTAAGTATAATTATATACAGTCAATGGTTGGCATTGCTTGCACATAGTGCTTTGTTTACAAACCTCTACGGGAAGAAAGCATTTCATACAGCACTGTGTATATTTCACGCCTGGCTGCTTCAGAGCTTTTCAGGAGGTTGGGAACATTTCAGATGGCATTCCTATTAGTTGCAGGGCATCCCTTTTCTTGAGAGCCACACATCTGTGGACGGATTTTACATTTGATATTCTCTAACCACCTGAAGACTTGTTATGGAATGTAATTGTCCAGGAGATGCAGCAAACAGATCTGCTCTCATCACCTAATAGGTTGGACTGAGGGAGGAGCTAAATAATTGTCTTACCTGTACATATTCATATAAACTTTTATACACAAGGTTTTTTGTTGTTTTTTTTGGGGGGGGGAGAGGTTAACCACAAACCGCAATAATAAAACTGCTAATCTTGTTTAAAATAAGAAAGTTCACATCACAAAACACTGCAGTGATTTGCTATAAATTTATCAACCTCATCATGTCAAGGTGTTAGGCAGAGCAGGATCATCCACCAGGCAACCTTAGCAGGGGGCCTAGTGGGGTGTCAAGGGTCCCACCTGCCAAATTCTCTCTCCACTCTCCACTTCAGTTTACCATAAAAGACCACAAGGGGGCTCCAGATCTACTACCTTGCCTAGCATACCATTATATCCTAAACCATCTGTGGTGTTAAGCCTGGAACACCCTTTCAATTAGGAATTGGCTAATTACGGACCAATTGTACCACCTCCGTGTAGTATGGGGGTCAATAGATATTGAATATTGATGGCTTCATGTCTGGTACACACTTTCAATTATGATTGGCCAATCACCAACCGAGTAGTATGAGGGTCAACAGATATTGAATAGGGGTCAGTGATTGGCCAATCATACTTGAAAGTGTGTACCAGGCATTACACTTGCCTTTTTTCCCACTTCCAAAACAGAGCTGAATGTTCTTATTGTGTTACATATTCCTCCGCTTGATGAAAGCATTGTAATGGGATAATACATGTTTATTTCACCTGTCAATAGTTTTATTGATGACGCTGACCATTGTATGACAGGCAGATACCAATGACATGCATATAATACAGATGACAGGCAGGATAGCAATTATATGCTGATACTGTATTTCGTTCTGCATACAGTTACTATCAAAAAAGTAAACAGCATTTTCCATAAATAGAATGTTCACTGCTGTTGAGGTAATTCACACCATTCTGATAATGGTCTTCTTCTTCTTTGAGTTATATCTTCTATACGTATCCACCTTTCACAACATGAGAGGTATAAATGTATCCTCAGAGAAAATGACAGGCCATATATTGTGATGCTATAGAATTAATACAGACCATATACTCAAAGCATACCATGCCAGGGACCCTCTAGTGCATACATGGCAACTCCGGCCCGCAGGCTAAATCTGGCCCTCAAGTGGTTTCACCACTTTGCATTATGTTTGGCCTACTCTAGACCACCAGGGACGCTATATTGAAGGTGTAGCCCTAGAACGGCAGGGAAGCCATATGGAGGAGGTAGGTGGAAGCACTAAACATTAGGGAACTGTATGGGGAGAATGGGGGCCACTAGACACCAGGGAACTGTATAGGGGAGGGAGCAGTACCACTAGACACTGAGTAACTGTATGGGGTTGGAGGGGGGCCATTAGACACCTGGGAAATTTGTAAGAGAGGAAGGTGGCCAGTAGACATTGAGGTGGACCTGCGACTAGATCCCAGGGTACAATTACGGCCCACTTAGTATTTGAGTTTAGCACCCTTGCTCTAGTGAGTCATGCCAGTCAGTGCACCCAACAGCCTGCACCTCACTAGTGCCACTACACAACAATCCATCGCCAATTCCAAAGAACGTGGGTGAAGCGATCAACACTCTGCCCATCTCAGGGCTGCAGTTCCGCTCACCTTCACAGAGGGCTGTTTCACAGCAGAGCAGCTAAAACAGTATTTTCTCCAAGTGTCTGCAGGAGCTCCTAAAATCAGGTCTTCCGTGACATCGTAGAGCAGCTGTGAAATACTGTAGCGTGGATATAGCAGCGGCATAATCGCATACTAAAGAACATATTACACATTAAAGGCACCCACTGGAACATTTCTGTTAACAAGACTGTCGGCTACTTTGGAAAATATATGTGTTAAAGAAAATTGCAACTTACACAGAACAGACAGCGGAGTACCTAGAAGGAAGGAGTCCCCATAGCAAAATTGTAATAGAGTACCCAGACCTAAACGTGAGCCTAAACAAATTCCCCTATCCCATGGATATAAGAGTACCTGACAACGTACACTCACATGTAAGGTACAGCACTTTCTGAACATGGACACAGGTATAGCTTCGGGTGGAGGATGACTAAAGAGTAGTGAACACATAAAGCACCACCTACTCCTATCCCCCACCTCCTCCCTCTGCTGTGTCTGTGGTCATACCTCAGTTATAATGGTTGCAACATTTCAGCCTGCCTAATTATTGGCATACACTATGCAACTGATGGCAGTAAGTGATGATCAGTATCTTCCAAATATTGACCTGGTAACTCAAAAATTGCTCCCGTAGAGATAAAAACAGCAGCCATGTCTGATCAATATTCAATATTTTCATTGCAAAATCCAACATTTTAATTATATTACATGATATTGAGAAATAGAAACGGCTGGTGGTCAATTAGGCTGTGGAAACATACCTAATGTTGTGATTACCCCGTCTCCCTGTAGCCATGGCTGTGGAATGCCTATCAACTGAACAATACTGGGCTTTACCACAGACATGGATACTGGTAGTTTGCAGTAATCATGGCTTCAGCCCTCGTTCACACTATACACATTGCAGTACGCATTTCAGCAACGCGTATGGTGTGCGACATGCAGGGTCACCAGAAGTGCAAAGACTGAAGTGCACGGTCTGATGTTCAGACTGCATGCGCTGTGCAGCAGTACTATGCGTTGTTGCACTGCTGCATGCATTTTTGGGGGCAAAGCGCAGCACTGACCCATTCATGGTAGTGAATGGGATCAGCAATGCAGATAGCATGCAATTGCAGACATTGCGTTCCGATCGCACGGCCAGAAGTGTGAACCAAGACCTAGTCAGGGTTTTGTTTTTTGTTTTTTTGTTATGTCTTTACATTTTAATTTCTATTTTATCTCCTTACCAAGCTGCTGTCACTCAGCTACCAATTAAAGGACACCCGAGGCGAAAATAAACGAATGAAATAAACAATTGTATCTATGTTCCTTCTCTTAAAAATTACTTTTTAAGATATTCCAGTTTTATTTTATGTTTAAATCTACTTTTTAAGTATTTATTGAAGTATGCCAGAGCTAAAATCTATGAAGTATTGACCATTTGTATCTCTTTCCTGCTCTCAGAAGCCATTTTCTGCTCGGAAAGTGTGTTATACTTGGAATGTCTTATCAGTGAGGGTCACACTGTAGTCACTTCCTGTCAGTTAGGACTGAGTCAGCCACTTACATACCTAATATTTAACTCTTTCAGGCAGAGAAAGAAAAAAAGGAACACAGCGTAGTTATTTGTGCCTATCACATGTCACCTCAGGTATCTTAAAGCAAACTTGAGTGCTGACTAATAAAGCAACAATAAAACTCTGATTTATCAGCTCTCTACTCACTGCATCACCGCTCTTCACAAAAGGAAACTTCAGGCAGGGAACACACTTGACTTTCAGTTTTCCGCGCGCGTTTTTCTGCATACTTTTTCTGCACACTAAGTGTGTTTCCATGCAGGAAAACGCGCACGTTTTTTTACAGCAGCTGATGTAATTAATACAGAAAACTGCCAAAATGTGCAGAATCAGGATGTGAATGTCAGTTTTTTTTCTGCGCGCGGACAACACAGTAAGTGTGTACTAGCCCATTGATTAACATGAGTTCTCAGTTTTTCTGTGCAGAAAACGCGCACGAAAACTGTCAAGTGTGTTCCCTGCCTTAGTGTTCACTTGAAAAAAAATGTGTTCTGTGCAGCTGCTGTGTGGTTATTAATAGAACATTCTGTACTCTGTTATTAGCCAGTCCACACCACCTGATGATTGCAAACATCAAGTGATGCTCATTGGCCAATCTCATTGTAGAAAGTGTTGTAGTTGGAGGCTGAAGATTGACTGGGGTTGCAAAGGGTATAAAGAACAAGCTCCTCTGCAAGCCATAGAAATGGACAATACTGCTGAAAATAACAGGCCGCATAATTTCAGCGTTAAAAATATAAATTTATATTAAATGTTTTCCCCAAAAAATTGATGGTAAATGCAATCAATATTAACCAGAATTTAGAGTAAGAGTATACTGCACTAAAAGATACCAAAAGGAAGCCAGAATAATACAAAGTCAGAGTTCCACTAGTTGGCATACTTGAGAGAAGACTGTTCATTGCTTACCTGCCATCTTCATAGCACCAGCTCCCTCCCTTGGACATACACACCTCCTCCCTTTATGTGTCTCCTCCCCCACCCCTTTGAGTGTAAGCCTGTTTGGCAGGGCCATTCTCCCAGTGTGCTCTTCTCCACCACCATGAGGACTCAGTGACTAGTCTGCTATACTTATCCCTACATTGACATCGTGTAATGTCCCCCCTGTCTATTGTATAGTGCTGCGTAATATGCTTGCACTTTATAAATAAGTCCCAGCTAGGACTCAGGATATATAGCATATATCCAAATTATTAGCAGAGGATTAGATACAAATATGTGTCAAGCAAGTAACAGTTTACACTTAATGCATGTGGTATTGCCAAAGGAAGTGTGCTAATAAAGGCCAGCTATAAAGGTGAAAATTTGCCAGTACAGCTAAATGTCAGCAGTGTAATAGTAATCAGACCCACCTGGAGGAGCGCCCAGCATACCCAGAACAGTAGTGGTGAGGCCCACTTGGGAGATGGCCAGCATACCAGAATTAAGCACCATTTATATGAATAACATAAGCCATATGTGAAAATTGTTCCTCATTGATTGGATACTGTATTTGGGCTCCTATTTGAATTTCGTTTTTCTTCTAAGTTTTTTCTTAGGTGATATTTCACACCCCATTAATAAAATGCCAGTTACTTTTCTGGGGGTCTTCCAGCCACCTGAAGTCCTCCTGGTCCCTCACTGTTATTCCGCGCTGCTTCGTTCCCCTGCTGTCCCCCTCCAAACGCTGCATGCTTGGCTCCGTTACACGCTCCTCAATATTTCTCCCATTGCTTGAAGCGTTCTGTGCTTGCGCAGTAAGTAAAAATTGGTACTCCGCAAATGCAGAACGTTCCCAGTGGCGGGAGCTTAATTGATGAGTCATGTGTCTGGCGATTCGCTGAGTTGGCCAGCGCTCGGAAGGGGACACCAGGGGAATAGAGCAGCGCAGAATGACTGCGAGGGATCAGGAGGGCCTCAGGGGGCTGGAAGCAGCCCCAGGTAAGTTAACTGCCAAAATGTGTTTCACTTAAAGAAAATCTGAAGCCTTAAAAAAAAATCTGTTTTTACTTACAATTCCTCTTCAGCATTATGCCAATAGCTGAAATGCTGCATTCCCGTGGCAGAACGAGGCCTCTATACCCCCCTAATCCTCGGCTAAATTCCAGGACTTTCCAAGTGGTGGATTTTGCTGCCTGAGGAGGCAGAGCTTTCCGCTGTAGCTCTGCCTCTGCTCGCGTCAATCTGCATGCGAATATCCGCCTCTCCCCGCCCCTCTCTGTGAAAGAAGACTGAAAGGGATGGGGAGAGGCGGCGATCGGAGCAGAACAGATTGATGCGAACAGAGACAGAGCTACAGTACAAAGCTCTGCCCCTAGTGATCCCCGGATTTTTTACCCCCGGGGATTTGGGGGGTATAGAGGCATCATTCTGCCCCGGGAATTCAGCGTTTCAGCTATTGGCATAATGCTGTAGAGGAATTGTAAGTAAAAAGAGAGGTGTTTTTTTTTTTTTTTTTTTTTTTTTTTTTTTTTTTAAGGCTTCAGACTCTATTTAACATTGTATTTTATTTACCAGCAAGCAAGAAAATGTTCATAATAATTTTGACAGTTCATTCTTTTATATATAGGAAGTTAGGACAAAAGTGAATTGAAAAAGTGCCATGGAGTGTGTAAATTAAAATGAGGGGAACCAATGTTTGTCGGCAATACTAGTGGCAGATAAACGGGATCAGGGCTAATTCCAGTCCAAAAACCAGAGAAATAGCTCGGCAGTAAGCTAGACTATTTGTGGCATCTCATATAATCATTGTTTGTGATGTACCACATTGCACCACTTTGGATCTTTAGAGATTAAACTAGATTTCAGAAGAAATATCTCTTAAAAATATTTAGTTTATTGAGCCCTTTTATTGAAGTGAAACGGGATAATCATTCGTTTTTCTTGGTCGGAAAAAAAAAAGATTTTTTTATTCGATCGTTTTGGTCGAATAAACTGGAAAAGTGAATGTTTTTATTGTACCGTGTATGGGTACCATAAGTTTGACCTGCAAGGTGGATTCCAATAAAAAAAAAAAAAAAAAAAAAAAGCAAAATGTCAAAAAGTGAAATGTTCATCTGTTCATGTCATCATTAAGGCCTCTGTCTCACAGATAGCTGACAGACAGTATGTGTGCCTCCTCTCAGCTGCCGTGTGGACATGCTCTGCCCTTCACACATTAGGCAAAGGCAGATGGATGATCCAGAGGCCTCCCAGATCCTCTTGCAGCCCAAAAAAGGATCTCCTTCACCTATCTGATTGACCACAAATCGAATAGGTTTCTTCTGGCCCTTCTCCAGAGCTGTGGAGTCGGAGGACGAGGAGTTTTTTACCTGGCGTAGGAGGTTGAGGTTCTTTAAACTGAGGAGTTGGAGTCGGATGATTTTTGTACCCACTCCATAGCCCTGCAAGGACTGTGGAGTCGGGATCGAGGTGTCTGAGTCAGAGCAATTTTGGGTACCTGGAGTTGGAGATGAAGTTTCATAAACTGAGGAGTTGGAGTCTGGTGATTTTGGTACCGACTCCACCGCTTTGGCTCTCTCCCAGCTGTGGAGCGTATACGAACTGTGCACAAGTGGCTTTGTTCTACTAGGCATACTCAGTACCCAGTGTTAAAGAGTTCACCCATGGATGGAAGAACCTATTCAAATCGCACTGACTCAGACAGGTAAAGAGGGTCCCATCGCTTGATTGATGGGTTGCAGGGGGATCTGTAAAGCCATCCAGAGGCTTCTACTGAGGTAAGTATGCACCAGAGGCTTCTACTGAGGTAAGTATGCATGTGTTTGTTTTTTGTTTTTTCAGTTTAGGTATACTTTAAATGTATTACATTGCAAGAAAAATGTCATCTTTGTGTAGGGTCATTTAATCCTTGTGTTTTTGTCTTTCAGTTTTGAACTTAATGGATGAACAGGAGGCCTCAGTGCTTCGGTCCTGATGGATAGCTCACTTCTGGATCAAGTTCCACTACCTGTTTTTTGCAGACAATTTTAACCCCCTTGTAGCTTACTCTAGGCACCCTTCAATATTGTGAGCTAGTAGTCCTATAACAAGCAATCGCTAAGATTCTCACACCTGTGTGATGAAGGAGCTCACTCCTCAGGTGCATTGTGTATATAGTGTATTAACAAAGCCCTCTGCTCTACTATTTTCATCCTTCCAGAGTTTTCCATTGAGCTCCTGATTAATTTAAGTGTCACATTTAGGAAAGAGAAAAAAACTTGTCTTGTGGTAATTGTGAAATGCATACATTCTGTTTTACTTTTCTTGAGACATATGAATTGCTTTCAATGGTCTTATTTTTGTTGATGCAAAGGGGTATAAATGCTTAAGTCACAACACTCCCACTGTACTAGATCAGTCTTATTGAAGCAGGCTAGTTCTGCAGGAAGTCTAAAGGGCTCCTTAGCACAATTGCGCTTTTTGTGTTTTGGAAATGTAACGTCTCCGCTTTCAGCTGTCAAGATTATTCCCAATATGTTTATGTTGTAACTGACAATCCAAGGCTCCTCTAGCTGTTTGTCTAAACGACTCCATCGTGTCCTATGTCTGCTCACCTGGCTGATTGAACTAAACAAAATAGATGAATAAATACACAGATTGGGAAGCAGCCTAACTAATATAAGAGACTGCAGTCAAATTTAAAGTGAACCAGAAGAAAGAGCTATATAGAGGCTGCCATATTTATTTCCTGTTAGACTATACCTGTTGCCTGACAATCCTGCTGATCTTTGGCTTCAGTAGTGTCTGAATCACCCACCTGAATCAAGCATGCTGAAGAGCTTGACATTTTTGTGAAACATTTGATATACATGCTTGTTCCAGGTCTACACCTAAAAGTATTAGAGGCAGAGGATCAGCAGGACTGCCAGGCAACCGGTATTGTTTAAAAGGAAATAAAAATGGCTGCCTCCATATCACTCTTACTTCAGGCTCCCTTTAAAGAGCCAGGAAATATTATTTGGTTGACCTTCGATTAAAACTGAGATGCCACCGGTACTCTTTACCGTACATTGGCTTTCTTCCTCCTGGGATTTGCCCAGCTGTGGTAAAGAAGAACTTGCAGAGCACAAAATCCTGTAACTACCAGTTATCTATCAGTTTTCACTGTACTAGTAGATCGGAAGGTGAAGTATGGTTGCTAAAAGGTTATTGCCTATTCTGTGTGCCTACAGGCACTGCTTTCTGTTCTTGTTGTTCAATAGAGGCTCCATTTGTTGCTGGGCTGCTGGTAAAGTCACTAAAAAAGGCATAATTGATAAGGTAAAAATGCATTAAAGGAAATCATGTCATCCACAGGAACCAGCCATCTGCTGCTTTTTATGGCAGGTTTCTAGATGAAAGCTAACGCACTGGTTGTTGTGGTTCATTCTACCACACCACCTATCATGTAGCTCACATCTTAGTAGAGACTTTGGTTGTCAGGCTTTTAGCTGGGTACGATGCAAAAAATAGAACACAGCAGTAAATCAGTACAAATGAACTACCAAAAATCTTTTGGAGCATGCTGAGGAGCATGGGAGAGTTACAAGTTGTTCTTCTTCTGTTTAATTTATAGTATTAATAACAGTCACAGGAGTATACTCCATCAACCAGCAATTGTGCAATAATACACATCCTCTAAATCCTTATTTACACATCTGTTATACGTTGACCTACATTTCCTATTTATTATATCTACCACCATTTTCACAATAGCAAACATTGGAATACTAGGTGCTGCTCATCCCCTGAACATTTAGGTTAGATGTTAACTGTAAACTGCAGTTAGAAATGTTTAAATATAGGAACTGTATGAAAGAAAAGATGAAAAAAAGCCTATTTTAATAGATCTATAAAGTTATTTGTAAAGGATTAAAAAAAAAATAGTTAAGATAACCACTTCCTGTTCTAGTGTATTTTTGTCCATTTTTTTACAATTGTGAAAATGTGTCGACCATAAATAAAGTTGTGATTGTTTGACAGAGCAGTAGTTGGCTTGCTTAAAGTAAACTTGTGTCCAGCTGCTCTAGCTCAGGCCTAAATCAGTATTTCCCCACTCCTTCCCATCTCAAGTTGCTTTCATTGGCCAACTGTCTCCAGTATCATGTGACTAATGATCATGTGGCGGGTGGCCAATGGGAGCAGCTTATTCAGTGAGAAAAAAGGCAGAATTTATGACTCAGGCCTATATTTTACTCCAAAACAGCTGGGCACATGCTTACATTAAAACCTGACTCTTGCAGTTTGATATCCTGGAGCAGCCATTTTGTGCAGCAGATAAGTAGATGACAATCTGTTGGCTGTTAGAAATTAAATACAAGTTGACATATTCCATCTGCCAGCAGTCTTTTCAAGACTACAGCGCATTGAAGCAAAAAACCAAACCTACTGAATTGGATTTTATGCTTCTTTTGCAAACACACAAGTGCTCATTGATTGTTCATGTGCTGCAAATATAACATCTTAGATATAGCGGATTACACAAAGATAAAAGCGTGTCTTTTCCCCCAGTGTTTATTATAAAGTTAATAAAATATCTCACCCTCTTAAAGCTGCTAAATGAGAATACTTTAAATCATTCCTGTGACCAGTATGTACAGAGATCTTGTCCCCTTTGGCGTTCATTCCTGCCCCAATGTTGGCACATAGCTTATAGTAGTGTTCTCTGTTGGTTCCTGTCCAATGATTTACTGTACTGTAATAATGGGATCAGCACAGTAGTAGGCTTGCAGCAGGCAGGACCACTAGATGTTAAAATGACAGTGTAAACAGACTTTAGTCAGATGTTTTCTGAAGTGTGGGCAGCAACGGTTATTGTAAGAGTAATGTTTGTATGAAAAATCTACATAGTAGAAGCAGTGGAGTGTTGTAAGGTGTTAGCCATCAGTAAAAGCAAGAAGTTTGGAATGAGGATGATGACATTTATTGGCTAACTTAGAAAAAAAAGGAGTAAGCACTCGGCTATGAAGCCTTCATCAGACTAATTCCTGTATACTGACATCAAGAACACACAGCTGATACAGGAATCAGTCTGATGAAGGCTTCATAGCTAAAAGCTTACTCCTTGTCTTCTACGTTAGCCAATAAATAGTATCATCCAGATTCGAAATTTCTTGCTATGAAAGATCCTACAAGTTTCCCTATTATTTCTCTCTGCGTAAAACTAAATTTGATTTGAATTATGTCTTGAATTATGTTCTTTACTGAAGAAAAAAAAAAGTATGAAAAAATCATTACATTTGAAAGACATTCCATAGGTTTGCTTTTTCAGTACTTTTTATTCTTAACAATACAGTTTAAAGAGAAAGATGCAGTCGGCTAATATTCATCCTTTTATCGTCTGTTTTGCCCGATGCAGTAAAGGATAAGCCTCTGCCTCACTTGTACCTATTTTTTTTACGATTTTCTTCAGGACCCATTCACAGCAATGCATATGCTATCAAATGCAAACGCACTGCTGCACTCATTTTTGGGAAACGAGGCATGCGGTTCAATGCAGTTAACTGGTGCAGTCACTTGTGTTGAACTATTAATACACAGGTAATGCACAGAATTTCACTGACAACACGCATGCATTGTTCTATGTTTGTCCATGCTATCTTGGTAAAAATGAGGCCTAATCAAAAGAAATATAAAAAATGAAGAGCAAATGATTGCCGGGGACCCCACATGCACACGTGAAGAAGCCATTGTTTTACATTACGATTTTAGACTACAGCCTAGAAATGCACTATGAATGATTGAGTTACTATTACTGTCTGTAGATCATGATGACCTGATTCGGTACTTAGAATTATTGATGTAGCTGAAAATGGCTGTCTCTACGTTATGTAGAATTCTGGTGCAAAAGTAAGTCCACCCAAAATGAATTTTGAATGGATGCCATAGGCCTGAATTTTCTGCCATATTTTTATTTTCTGGGAATATAAACCCTCCTTCGTAGCGGTTATAGTTTTTCTGACCATTAATGTGCATGAAACTTTCCCTCCATCCACTAGGGGGAGTGTAACACACTCAACTCTGATGATGGCAAAACTGGGAGTTTTTAAAGAGACTCTGTAACAAAATTTTCAGCCTTATTTCTTCTATCCTATAAGTTCCTATACCTGTTCTAATGTGGTCTGTCGTACTGCAGCCTTTCCTAGTTGCACAGTGGCTGTATTATCTATGTTATATAATCTAATCTTCTTTCCTTTGTCGGCTCAGGCAGGAATGTGCTGCTCTACTGTGATAAGGGGAAGCTATACACACCCTCTCCACGCCCCCTCCAGGCTCTGTATGAGTCACAGACTGAGCTTCTCTTAGCCTATCACATGCTGGTTAGCAGCCATGTTTTTTGTTTGTAAACACTGCCTAAAACTGGCAATTACAAGCCAGGATTGCAGCAGGGAGTGGCAGAAACAGCACAGAGGGGCCCAGGAGAACATAATGAATAGAATGGTATGCTTTTTATTGTAAGAATTTTAGAGTATAGATTCTCTTAAAGAGAATCTGTATTGTTAAAATCGCTCAAAAGTAAACATACCAGTGCGTTAGGGGACATCTCCTATTACCCTCTGTCACAATTTCGCCGCTCCTCGCTGCATTAAAAGTGGTTAAAAACAGTTTTTAAAAGCTTGTTTGTAAACAAACAAAATGGCCACCAAAACAGGAAGTAGGTTGATGTACAGTATGTCCACACATAGAAAATACATCCATACACAAGCAGGCTGTATACAGCATTCCTTTTGAATCTCAAGAGATCATTTGTGTATTTCTTTCCCCCATGCACTGAAGTTTCAGGCTGCTCTTTTCTTCCTGCAAACAGCTTTGCCCTTGTTTGTAATTCCTCAGTATGTGAAAGCCCAGCCAGCTCAGAGGACGATTTATCCAGCTTGTAAAAGAGAAGAGAGAAGCTGCTCTAATCCTAAATAACACACAGGCAGTGTGCAGAGAGGGACCTGGAAGGGTGAGTTCATAGCAGAACCACAACACTGAAGAACTTGGCAGCCTTCCAGACACAGGCCGACAAGTCTGACAGGGGAAAGATACAATGATTTATTACAGAGACAGTGATAGTATAAAGTGCTGCAGTTAGCCAGAACACATTAGAATAGCTTTTGGAACTTGTAGGATGATAAAAAACAGGATGCAATTTTTGTTACGGAGTCTCTTTAAGGCTAAACTTCTTAGTGGGCTTGGGGTGAGATGGAATCTGGCAGTGATTCAGTCCTCTATTTTTCCAGTACTAATCCATTTGAGTTTTGGGTGTACTTTTCCCACAATGTGATGTTATGTAGTTTGTGTCTCAGTTTAATCCTAGTATCTGTTAGACGCTGCTGCTCACATTCATCAATGTTACGGTTCTCTATTTGGTTTTCATTTTTAGTAATAGAAGTAAATAAATGAATACAGACCAAACTCATCACCCATAATGTCCTCAGTCCTAACTGCTGCTTTCTTGTCAGGATAAAGTCTGAGTCAAACCTCAGCTGAATTCAGACCGATGATTGTTTGATAACATTTTTCCTTTTGAAATAAGTACTATTTGTAGATCGGCCTCGATTATTATTATTGTTGTTTCTTTTATGTGAGTTTGTGCCTTTTTTGTCTAATATTCCAATGCAGGTATATTGGAAATAAATATTCTAGAACACTTTTGATTTGTGACGTCTCTGTTTCATTGATGGTTCACATTACTTGGTATCAGTGTGTGGTTATCGGTCAGGCTGTGTGTGTCGATATTAAGATTTGCAGTCACTCTAGTATAGTGTTGCTCAAGTTTCCTAAGCTGAATATTCAAATAGCGACCCAGGAAGATGGACCCCAACGACGTCCCACCACGATGAGCGCTCCCAAAACCATCTTCCTGGCGGCAGATATTCATGACGGCACAGGGCGTGCGTGAATGAGAGTTCGAGCGATCGCGGTACTTTGAGCTGGAGTCTTCGGGGATCTTAAAAATCCAATCTGCCGAGATGGCCGTTATCGCCACTTGTCACTCAGCGTCTGTGTAATCGCGTGACTTTACCCACGGCGTGAGATCACAGAAATGATAGATTGTCGTTCAAAAAATTGCCGGTTGTCTGAAAAATCGTTTAGTGGATATGGGAATTTACTATTTAGAAATCATTTCCTAATCCCTCCCTACAGTCTACACTAGATGGTTGCTTTTTCTGCACAGCTTTCCTAAAGATTAATGCAGGAGAAACCTCCAGGAAGGTGATTTTGTGGATATTTACTGAAGCAGAGGCTAGATTTACATTTCAAGGACCTGTAGGCACAGAAGACCTGCTAAGGCTGGTACACACATGCAATTTTGATTTGCCAATGATTGGCCAAACTTACCAGTTCCATGTACTTAGTATGAGAGCTTACCTATGCAAACAGCTCATAGTATTCAAAATCTGTTAGCCCTCATTGTATATGGAGGTGGTGATAAAAATTAGGTGTGTGAACCAGGCTTCAGACTGCCTTTTAACAGCTACCATAGAGTCTGATAAACAGAGGGGAAACAAGACATTTTAAAAATAAGCAACACTAGAGTCAAAAATTAATCACAAACTGCTCATTGTGGGAGTGTTACCAATGATCATGTGATGCATCTAATTAATCAAACAGGGTTGCTAATAAAGTACATTAAAAACAAACTTTATGGAACACACATTGGGCCAGATTTATCAAAGCCTTACTGGCAGTTTTTTTTCTTCTTAAACCGTTCTAACCAGCAGAGGGAATTGTTCTGCATAATAAGAACCTTCTTAAATCCTACTTAATAGCAGCAGTTTGGCATGAATTTCTAGAACTGCACTACAGTTATGAAAAGTGCAAATCCATCCCTAAACTGCTGCAGATTAACCCTCCTGGCGGTAAGCCCGAGCTGAGCTCGGGGTAAGCCGCCGGAAGGCACCGCTCAGGCCCCGCTGGGCCGATTTGCATAATTTTTTTTTTTTGCTGCACGCAGCTAGCACTTTGCTAGCTGCGTGCAGTGCCCGATCGCCGCCGCTACCCGCCGATCTGCCGCTATCCGTCGCGCCGCAGCCGCCCCCCCCCCAGACCCCGTGCGCTGCCTGGCCAATCAGTGCCAGGCAGCTCTATGGGGTGGATCGGAATCCCCTTTGACGTAACGACGTCGGTGACGTCATCCCGCCCTCCCTCCGGGAGATCCCATTCTTCGAACGGGATCTCCGATCGCCGGTGGCGATCGGAGGGGCTGGGGGGATGCCGCTGAGCAGCGGCTATCATGTAGCGAGACTTTGTCTCGCTACATGAGAAAAAAATTTAAAAAAAATGATTTGCTGCCCCCTGGCGATTTTTTAGCAAACCGCCAGGAGGGTTAAGAAGTTCTTAATAGCACTTTTACAGATTGTGCAGCAGTGCAAGCTAGACATGATTTGTTAAGTGCTCCTCCCCTGCTGAATCCTGTGAAGCTGTTCTGTGCTTAACCCTTCCAGTGCTTGGCATTGATGCAATACAGCAGATGTATTGGTTACCTCAGCAAAATAAATGTTCCTCTTACATTGCAATGTCTGATAAACCTTCCTAACTCTTCCTATTTTAGAAGTTTAAGAAGGATATAAGATGTCTGAGACAGTTCTGCATGGATTTCTAAAAACCTACCAATATTTTGTCTCAGACACTCTTGATAAATGTCCCCCAGTATACCTACAATAGCACAATTCCTCAACCCATAAAATAAATAAATGGGCACTCCTCAGCCCTAGATCAAATATGCCACATGTAGCCTGACCCTGTGGCCCCAAACCCTACCATAATATTGCCTAAGGCAGGGTACTGAGAATAACAATGGAAAATGCAATGCTGAAAAATTCTTGCTGTTCATGATCAAAGCAGTGTTCTATAATCAAAGCTCAATAGGTTTCCAAGACACAAAATGGTTCAATAACATTCTTGTGGTGTATGTAGAGATACCCCAGAGTATCAGCTTTTGAGTAGTACATACAATGTTCTCACTTTAGAGACAAAAACAAAAGACCGAGAGCCCAAATGGTGTAGTATGTCAAGGAGGAACAAAAGCAAAATAAATCAAGGTGGATTTATACTCACAAACATGGGTTGCCCCTAGGCAACCACTCCATATGCAGGTGGGGAGAATTCGAACCTGACCCCACTCAGGTATAAGATGTCGCTCTCTGTAGAAGAAGTAAGGAAAAATCCTTGCCACCCCAGGTGGACCGTATTGTATTTAGGATGCAAATCAGAGGCGCCAAAAAGAGTAAAATAATTATAGGTTAAAATACACTTGGGGGGAGCTATACTCACCACCCGTTTCACAGACCAAGAACCAATGAAGACCACAATATTTGGTCAAAATATTCACAGTTTATTAGTACTCCCAGGTGCTACGCGTTTCACGGGACTAACCCGCTTCCTCAGGCAAAACAGGAGTACAAGCTAAAAAGATACAAAACAATAATATACATAAAAATAGACCCCAAATGCTTGTAAACAATAAAACACAGAAAACGGTATACCACAGAATAAGGTGCAAATATCCATGCGGGTATATAGTTTGGATCTATGATCATTGGGATTCATTAGGATATCAATAAATACATACAAGTGCTGTAACATTATACCTACACCTCAAATGTATCTACTATATGTCCCATAGACCACCAATCGATGGTTCTATTATCTACCAGCTAGTAGTGTGTAATAGCCCAGGAAGATGGTAATGGTCTATTACCGATTATAGGTAACCATACTGGACAAGCTTGGCATAGAGGGGATGCTCCCCAAGTATACCCTGTACTGTAGTGCTATGTATATATATATATATATCGTAAAGTCCTGTTTAGCGTGAGCAGACAAGACCTACTTACCAGTTGGGGGTCTGGAGCCAGTATGAGCGCCTCAGTGGGGGAGCGGGGTGTGTTATGTCCTATAAGTAGTATCTAAGTACGGAGAACGCCGTCTCCGTACTGTTCTATTCAACTTCCGCTGCGCTAGGCGGAAGTGACGTCTATCGCGCATGCGCTGGAGCATATCGGCGCCATTTTGGGAGTGGGCGCTATGGGCAACAAGTACGCCGCTCGTAAGCGGCTATTTAATGTTAATAAAGCGTCCAATGCGGCGCGTATATGCACTATTTAATGGTACCACTTGCGCCTAACTGCCAGTGAACCAGTCACAACGTTTTTTCGTATAAATTCAACGGATGGGCCAGGTGGTAGAGGCTCTGATAGGGGAGTATGGATAAATATCTAGATACTATTAGAATATGATAGGGGGGATTCAGATGGTCTTATTTTGGCATATCAATCTCCTATTGTCATATTTGTAAACATAATTGCCAAAACATGTAATTGCAAGTAAACAAACAGTAATCTCATAATCTAAAAATTGTAAAGGCATGGAGAGATGTATAGACCAGCATACATATGGATATAAGTCACATAAACAAAAATCTCATGATCCATAAATGCAAAAAAGCATAAGGAAATGTGCAGATTAGTATATATATACAAATATAAAACACATAAAACCGTAAACTGGAATACCCATGTAAATATAAATGACATAGATTGAAACAGAACTTCAATAAGAAAAATTGGCGGTGATGATAGAATAAATAAAATAAAATAAAATAAATTAAAATAAACATAGACAACCAGGGCCATTATTACGGCAGCATATAAAAGACGATAAAAGAGAGCACACGTATAATAAAACTTTATCAATCGTGGTGCAAATAAGGCACGCATAGATTCAAATGTTGGGTATAGATGCTCACTCTATTTTTTAGTCTAAAATGCTTTTTCCAAAACCTCGTTAAGACCGTTAGGAACCAGACTTTTTAGGATATTGATCCAATAAATCTCCTTCTGGCGCAAAGCTTCAAACGTGTTAGGAATGTGTGGGGAAATCGCCTCTATAAACGTGATACGGAATAACAACGGATTGTGATCATGGTGAGTACCAAAGTGCCTAGAGACACTATGAAGTGCTAGATTATTGATAATGTTTCTCTTGTGTTGGCCAACCCTACTGCGGGCCTCCTGGGTGGTGCGGCCCACATATTGGAGGCCGCACGGGCAGGAGATAAGATAGACAATGAACCGGGAGTCACAATTAATGTGTTGTTTGATGGGGTAAAGACTGGAAGTGACCACCGAACGGAAGGTACTGGTCACATTGACAAACTGGCAAGCTGTGCATCGGGGCTTATTGCATGGATAGGATCCGGGTGTGATATTACCTTTGGGTTGTGCGTTCCTAAGCCTGCTAGGTGCAAGTAGATTACGTAGATTAGGGGCCCTCCTGTACGTGACTGGTGGTCTATCTGGGATTGCCTGCCTCAGATAGGGGTCCTGAAGCAGGAGATCCCACCTATTTTGCAGTACCGATCTAATAGTATTGTGTTGTGCACTAAATCTAGTGATGAAACGTGGAAATGGCGGTTCTGGGGTAGTGGTTGATGTCGGTTTGGTGAAGGCCTTTTGGGTGGCTTTAAACCTGGCATCTTTTAGTAGCTTATTTGGATATTTACGTTCCTTGAACTTGTTCGTCAGAATTTTTGACTGTGAGTGGAAGTCCTCCTGATTCGTACAGTTGCGGAATATCCGTTTGTACTGGCAATAGGGGGTATTTATAGTCCAAGGTTTGTGATGATGACTATTGAAATGAATGTAGTTGTTCGCGTCCACCTTTTTAAAAAAGGTTTTGGTTTTTATTTTCCCTCCGTCTGCATGTAAGGATAAGTCAAGAAATTCTATACTGGTGCAATGATGTTGGGCAGTAAATTGTAGACCCGCTGTATTATTGTTGAGATATTGAACAAACTGTGTGATGCTATTAGGGTCACCTTGCCATATAAAAATTAAATCATCAATGTATCTTTTATAGAAAATAACATTATTGTGAAAGGGGTGTTGAGGATAAAGTTTTAATTGTTCTAAGAGGCCCATGGACAAATTAGCGAATGAGGGCGCGAACGAACTGCCCATGGCTGTTCCCGTCAGCTGATGGTAGTACTTGTTCTGGAAGCTGAAGGTGTTATGTGTCAGGATGAACTCAGCACATTGCGTGATAAAACTTCTCTGGGCCTCCGGCATAAGTAGATTGGTACTTAAAAAATGGTCTATGGCCGTCAGTCCAAAATCATGGGGAATATTGGTATATAATGATGTTACATCGCAGGTGAGCCAGTGATAGTTATCTTGCCAAACTATATCCTTTATCAACTGTATGAGATGTTGTGAATCCTTAAGGTAAGATGGGAGTGACTGCACATGAGGTTGGAGGTGATGATCAACAAAAACTGACAGATTACTTGTGGTAGAATCGATACCCGAAATAATAGGTCGACCTGGTGGTTTGCTGAGTGTTTTGTGAATTTTGGGCAGATAATAAAATAACGGAGTTCTGGGGTGTTGGTTAATGAGGAAAGTTCTCTCACTTTTCGTGAGAATGCCCTTAAAAAAGTGTTCGTTTATGAAGGCTTTTAATATAATGTTGTACTCCTCTGTTGGGTCGTGGTCAAGGACGGCATAATGCTGGGGGTTGTCCAACAGACGGGAAGCCTCCTCCAAGTAATCTGTTCGGTTAAGTAGGACAACTCCCCCACCTTTGTCCGCAGGTTTGATTACAATGTCATGCATTGATTTAAGTCTGTGGAGAGCAGATTGTTCTGCGTGTGTGAGGTTGGAGGAGGGACAGTCGTGTAGGTTGATTTTGAGGAGGTCTTCTAGGACTAGGTCGTGGAAAGATTGTAATAGATGGCCCTTGGATGCTGTGGGGTAGAACCTAGAGCGACCCTTGAGTTGAGTGGTAATATACCTCTCAGTGGAGGCTTCCCCTGGGTTTATAATGATAGGTGGTATAGACAGATCGGCCGTAATGATCAAGTCATTGTCAGGGTTAACAGATATGTCCTTGTGTTTTTTTATGGCGAAATGTCGTCTTAGTGTCAGCTTTCGTATGTACGCGTTGAGGTCAGTATATAATTCGTTTAGGTTGGATGTATTAGTAGGGCAAAATGATAAACCTTTCTCTAATAATTGTGTTTCATGGACAGATAGTAAATGGTCAGATAGGTTGAAGATGCTCCTTAACTGTGTGTTGGAATTGGGCGAAGCTGTCATGTGTCTTTTCTTATTTGTTTTACCTTTGCCCCGACTACCTCTTTTCCGGGGTCTGGGTGTGATCGCTTCATGTGATGTCTGGGATTCAGAATTACCCGATTGTTGGTAGGACTCGGTAGGGGGAGAACCAGAGTGTTCTGGGTTAAAGAGGCTGGTAGGTCTAAAAAACACGCCGTAGTTAAAGTACTGTCCAAATTCTCAGTGATGTCTGGTGTTTCATTTGAAGCTAGTTGATCCCTAGAGTGATCCGAAATCTGTGTGGATGTCTCATACACACTAAATTGAGAGGCCTTGATGGTGTCTGTAATGGTACTATTGCAAGCCTGACTGGCTTGTGTTGTTATCTTTGGATCGGATAAGGGTAGAGTGCACAGTGTGGCGGGTGGCGGCCCTTTCAGGAACTTGTAAAGTGGTTTCAAGTTGCTAGATTTGGGAATATTTTTATCGTGTTTAATTTTAATGTTGGGTAGTTTACCCTTCTTGGATTTGATTTTGAAAATAGGATCCTTCTTGGTTTTACTCACAGGGGTACTTTTGCCCACTGGTGTTTTTGTAGGGACCGCAGGAGGGTCGGCCAACCTCATCTCCTTCAAGGGAAGAGAGTTAACAGTAGACTTGTCAAACAGTGTTTTTTCCAAAGTGGTGGTGTGGGCAAAGCTGAACTTTGGTGGAACGTATGCTGGGGGAGGTGGTAGGGGTGTGGCAGGTGCTGTGTTTGGTGGTGGAAATGTGGGTGGCGGTAGGGGACAAGGAGGTGGATAGGACGGAAAAATGCGAGGTGTTGGTGGGGGAACAACAATATTCATAAGTGGCAATAGTGGGGGACGTGTGGGTATGGGATTAATTATAGGGAACCGAGTTTTGCGCTCGCGTTCCCTATGTTCGGCATATGCTAGCCGATCTCTATTTAATTTCCTTAATTTAGTGTCAATGGTGTCGACCTCAAATTTCTTCACCCGTGAGATAAGGTTAGACATAAGAAATTGGTAGGTTTTATTTTTGGAGTGTTGGGCCAGGGTTTGTCTAAGTTCTAAGATAACGGGTTGGAGGTCACTAACTATAGAGGTTCTTTTTCTTATGATTCGTTCCATCATTCCGCTAGTGCAGACTTCAAGATAAATATACCAGTCCTCCGTGAAAGGAAGGTCCTTAGGAAAAGATGACAATGTTTTAATGCGTATACCGTCCGGCGAGATTTTTTCGGTTATGTAAGTTTGTTGCATGGCGATATCAGCAAGGTTATCAGCAAGGTAAACTACCCAACATTAAAATTAAACACGATAAAAATATTCCCAAATCTAGCAACTTGAAACCACTTTACAAGTTCCTGAAAGGGCCGCCACCCGCCACACTGTGCACTCTACCCTTATCCGATCCAAAGATAACAACACAAGCCAGTCAGGCTTGCAATAGTACCATTACAGACACCATCAAGGCCTCTCAATTTAGTGTGTATGAGACATCCACACAGATTTCGGATCACTCTAGGGATCAACTAGCTTCAAATGAAACACCAGACATCACTGAGAATTTGGACAGTACTTTAACTACGGCGTGTTTTTTAGACCTACCAGCCTCTTTAACCCAGAACACTCTGGTTCTCCCCCTACCGAGTCCTACCAACAATCGGGTAATTCTGAATCCCAGACATCACATGAAGCGATCACACCCAGACCCCGGAAAAGAGGTAGTCGGGGCAAAGGTAAAACAAATAAGAAAAGACACATGACAGCTTCGCCCAATTCCAACACACAGTTAAGGAGCATCTTCAACCTATCTGACCATTTACTATCTGTCCATGAAACACAATTATTAGAGAAAGGTTTATCATTTTGCCCTACTAATACATCCAACCTAAACGAATTATATACTGACCTCAACGCGTACATACGAAAGCTGACACTAAGACGACATTTCGCCATAAAAAAACACAAGGACATATCTGTTAACCCTGACAATGACTTGATCATTACGGCCGATCTGTCTATACCACCTATCATTATAAACCCAGGGGAAGCCTCCACTGAGAGGTATATTACCACTCAACTCAAGGGTCGCTCTAGGTTCTACCCCACAGCATCCAAGGGCCATCTATTACAATCTTTCCACGACCTAGTCCTAGAAGACCTCCTCAAAATCAACCTACACGACTGTCCCTCCTCCAACCTCACACACGCAGAACAATCTGCTCTCCACAGACTTAAATCAATGCATGACATTGTAATCAAACCTGCGGACAAAGGTGGGGGAGTTGTCCTACTTAACCGAACAGATTACTTGGAGGAGGCTTCCCGTCTGTTGGACAACCCCCAGCATTATGCCGTCCTTGACCACGACCCAACAGAGGAGTACAACATTATATTAAAAGCCTTCATAAACGAACACTTTTTTAAGGGCATTCTCACGAAAAGTGAGAGAACTTTCCTCATTAACCAACACCCCAGAACTCCGTTATTTTATTATCTGCCCAAAATTCACAAAACACTCAGCAAACCACCAGGTCGACCTATTATTTCGGGTATCGATTCTACCACAAGTAATCTGTCAGTTTTTGTTGATCATCACCTCCAACCTCATGTGCAGTCACTCCCATCTTACCTTAAGGATTCACAACATCTCATACAGTTGATAAAGGATATAGTTTGGCAAGATAACTATCACTGGCTCACCTGCGATGTAACATCATTATATACCAATATTCCCCATGATTTTGGACTGACGGCCATAGACCATTTTTTAAGTACCAATCTACTTATGCCGGAGGCCCAGAGAAGTTTTATCACGCAATGTGCTGAGTTCATCCTGACACATAACACCTTCAGCTTCCAGAACAAGTACTACCATCAGCTGACGGGAACAGCCATGGGCAGTTCGTTCGCGCCCTCATTCGCTAATTTGTCCATGGGCCTCTTAGAACAATTAAAACTTTATCCTCAACACCCCTTTCACAATAATGTTATTTTCTATAAAAGATACATTGATGATTTAATTTTTATATGGCAAGGTGACCCTAATAGCATCACACAGTTTGTTCAATATCTCAACAATAATACAGCGGGTCTACAATTTACTGCCCAACATCATTGCACCAGTATAGAATTTCTTGACTTATCCTTACATGCAGACGGAGGGAAAATAAAAACCAAAACCTTTTTTAAAAAGGTGGACGCGAACAACTACATTCATTTCAATAGTCATCATCACAAACCTTGGACTATAAATACCCCCTATTGCCAGTACAAACGGATATTCCGCAACTGTACGAATCAGGAGGACTTCCACTCACAGTCAAAAATTCTGACGAACAAGTTCAAGGAACGTAAATATCCAAATAAGCTACTAAAAGATGCCAGGTTTAAAGCCACCCAAAAGGCCTTCACCAAACCGACATCAACCACTACCCCAGAACCGCCATTTCCACGTTTCATCACTAGATTTAGTGCACAACACAATACTATTAGATCGGTACTGCAAAATAGGTGGGATCTCCTGCTTCAGGACCCCTATCTGAGGCAGGCAATCCCAGATAGACCACCAGTCACGTACAGGAGGGCCCCTAATCTACGTAATCTACTTGCACCTAGCAGGCTTAGGAACGCACAACCCAAAGGTAATATCACACCCGGATCCTATCCATGCAATAAGCCCCGATGCACAGCTTGCCAGTTTGTCAATGTGACCAGTACCTTCCGTTCGGTGGTCACTTCCAGTCTTTACCCCATCAAACAACACATTAATTGTGACTCCCGGTTCATTGTCTATCTTATCTCCTGCCCGTGCGGCCTCCAATATGTGGGCCGCACCACCCAGGAGGCCCGCAGTAGGGTTGGCCAACACAAGAGAAACATTATCAATAATCTAGCACTTCATAGTGTCTCTAGGCACTTTGGTACTCACCATGATCACAATCCGTTGTTATTCCGTATCACGTTTATAGAGGCGATTTCCCCACACATTCCTAACACGTTTGAAGCTTTGCGCCAGAAGGAGATTTATTGGATCAATATCCTAAAAAGTCTGGTTCCTAACGGTCTTAACGAGGTTTTGGAAAAAGCATTTTAGACTAAAAAATAGAGTGAGCATCTATACCCAACATTTGAATCTATGCGTGCCTTATTTGCACCACGATTGATAAAGTTTTATTATACGTGTGCTCTCTTTTATCGTCTTTTATATGCTGCCGTAATAATGGCCCTGGTTGTCTATGTTTATTTTAATTTATTTTATTTTATTTTATTTATTCTATCATCACCGCCAATTTTTCTTATTGAAGTTCTGTTTCAATCTATGTCATTTATATTTACATGGGTATTCCAGTTTACGGTTTTATGTGTTTTATATTTGTATATATATACTAATCTGCACATTTCCTTATGCTTTTTTGCATTTATGGATCATGAGATTTTTGTTTATGTGACTTATATCCATATGTATGCTGGTCTATACATCTCTCCATGCCTTTACAATTTTTAGATTATGAGATTACTGTTTGTTTACTTGCAATTACATGTTTTGGCAATTATGTTTACAAATATGACAATAGGAGATTGATATGCCAAAATAAGACCATCTGAATCCCCCCTATCATATTCTAATAGTATCTAGATATTTATCCATACTCCCCTATCAGAGCCTCTACCACCTGGCCCATCCGTTGAATTTATACGAAAAAACGTTGTGACTGGTTCACTGGCAGTTAGGCGCAAGTGGTACCATTAAATAGTGCATATACGCGCCGCATTGGACGCTTTATTAACATTAAATAGCCGCTTACGAGCGGCGTACTTGTTGCCCATAGCGCCCACTCCCAAAATGGCGCCGATATGCTCCAGCGCATGCGCGATAGACGTCACTTCCGCCTAGCGCAGCGGAAGTTGAATAGAACAGTACGGAGACGGCGTTCTCCGTACTTAGATACTACTTATAGGACATAACACACCCCGCTCCCCCACTGAGGCGCTCATACTGGCTCCAGACCCCCAACTGGTAAGTAGGTCTTGTCTGCTCACGCTAAACAGGACTTTACGATATATATATATATATACATAGCACTACAGTACAGGGTATACTTGGGGAGCATCCCCTCTATGCCAAGCTTGTCCAGTATGGTTACCTATAATCGGTAATAGACCATTACCATCTTCCTGGGCTATTACACACTACTAGCTGGTAGATAATAGAACCATCGATTGGTGGTCTATGGGACATATAGTAGATACATTTGAGGTGTAGGTATAATGTTACAGCACTTGTATGTATTTATTGATATCCTAATGAATCCCAATGATCATAGATCCAAACTATATACCCGCATGGATATTTGCACCTTATTCTGTGGTATACCGTTTTCTGTGTTTTATTGTTTACAAGCATTTGGGGTCTATTTTTATGTATATTATTGTTTTGTATCTTTTTAGCTTGTACTCCTGTTTTGCCTGAGGAAGCGGGTTAGTCCCGTGAAACGCGTAGCACCTGGGAGTACTAATAAACTGTGAATATTTTGACCAAATATTGTGGTCTTCATTGGTTCTTGGTCTGTGAAACGGGTGGTGAGTATAGCTCCCCCCAAGTGTATTTTAACCTATAATTATTTTACTCTTTTTGGCGCCTCTGATTTGCATCCTAAATACAATGTTCTCAGTGTGGCAAAAGCCGTATCACTCACCACTGCACTGGAGTCTAAAAGCTACTGACATGAGACATGGAGGTCTTCTCTGTATAAAGAAGTCATTGCTAGGCTCCAGTACCAGTGATACGAGCACAGTCTGCTCCGTCACTTGTTAAACACGAGCTAGGTGAACACTGGCTTTCACATAAGGCAACAAGCACACATGGAGGAGCACCGTCTCCTATTGGTGTTAGGCCATGCCCATTCACGCAAAGCTCCCATCTCTCACAAGCTTCATCACAATGCTTGTGTATTTACAGGGCGTTTCTCCACACTGACTTTTATCCATGCCGTTTTAACTGTTTATTAGCTGAAACGTTACAGATCAAGACTACTGGCTGCAAAGAAGCAATCTCCTGCATATACAGTGAATACTTGCTGTATACTAGAGCCAGCTGAATCCTCAGGGCCACACTGTATAGACCAAAAAGTCCAAGAGAGAGAAGTCCTATAACATCTGCAAAATGCTGCCAAAGACAAGGATGCTCCTCATAGCATACTGGTAAATGGTATTACATTTCTCAGTAGGGCTGCATCAGAAAACATTCTCCTTTACATAGAAACCATTCCTATAAAAACACCCCCTCTTCACTCAAAATGATGGGAGTAAAGTACCTCATTCATCAAGAAAACATACCAAATTTAGGTCATTGTTTAAACCACAGGATGAAGATTCCCCAGTCTAAACATCCACCTGGAAGAAACTGCCTGTCCTGTTACTCAGGGAATCTCTCAGGTGTCTATTTTTTATTGCTGTCAAAATTCCTTCAAATTAAAAGCCGGTTTTCTTTTCTTTTCCTGCACTGACCATTCACGCCACCGCATATTTTGCCTTGGCACTGATTCATGTTAATTCTGTATCAGGTTTTGCCCCTTGATTTTTATTTTTTCCCTCTGTGATTCTGTGTTTTTGTGTGTGTTTTTGATGAAATTTTTCAGATTGTGAACGTGCACATGGAAAAAAACCAACACTGCAGTGCACACCCATGAAAAAGGCAGATGAAATGCAAACGCAATTCCGCACACAAATTCACATAAGTGTGAATGAGGCCTAAAGGGAAAATTATATGCCAGGAATACAGAGGCTGCAATCTTCATCCTCTAATAAACATTGCCAGTTGCCAAACTTGTGTACGGATGCTGTACCGAATACCTGAAGTCACTGGCCCATAATGAACATGTAGATTCTTTGACTCTGGTCTGAATCTACGAGCTGCATGCTTGTTGCAGCGCCTGCAGGTGTGTATCTTAGAAACAACTAAAGGCTGGGTTACTGGGAGTCCGTTGCTGTCGGCTATAACACAACGCACAGGTGAAGGAATTTTCCATGTATTCCTATGGTTCAGTTTACATCTATGCATTGTAACTGAAAGCTTTTTCACAACACACTGCCTGCAGCATTTTGGTGTCTGTCGTGGACCCAATACATGGAAAAGCAGATTAAACCGCACAGAAACTGATGAGTAACTCTGTTAAAACATATCAGTTTCCACTGTAACACCAGCCTTAAAGGGAACCTAAACGGAGAAGGATATGGATTTTTCCTTTTAAAATAATACTAGTTGCCTGAATCGCCTGCTGATCCTGTGTCTCTAATACTTTTAGCCACAGCCCCTGAACAAGCATGCAGATCAGGTGCGCTGACTGAAGTCAGACTGGATTAGCTGCATGCTTGTTTCAGGGTGTGATTCAGCCACTATTGCAGCCACAGAGATCAGCTGGACTGCCAGGCAACTGGTATTGTTTAACAGGAAATATCCATATCACTCTCAGTTAAGGTTCCCTTTAAGCAAAAAGCTCAGCAAGACAGCAACTGGCATTGCTTATAAAGGAAAGATGGCAATCTCTTTATTGATCTCACTTCAAGTTCCACTTAAGGGTCACAGTACTAGTGTTGGGCTTTGCCAGAAACATCTAAATTGAATCAGAGAGGGGTGGGATGGGGCAAGGATTGCAGAGTAGGGCTGATCAATAAGATGCAAATTTTTCCAAAATTATGCACATTTTTATGCAAATGTATGCAGTTTGAAACCGGACCAATCAGTTTAAACCCAGGTGTAAATTGATTGATCCATTTCAAGCTGCATATATTTGCATACAAAATTACATAAATTTGCATCAACTCAGAAAAATGTGCATATATGTGATCATCCCTATTGCAGAGTGAGAGTCACAAATTCCACCCACCTGATTACATAATCTGTCTACCTATAAGCCCATCTCTGCTTGGGTGGACTGTATCCTTCCCCAGCCAACATAAAGTGAGCTGCATTGCTGAGTGTTCATAACAAGAATTCAGACAGAAAGAGCAGATGTCTGGTAATAAAGTTTCATCTTTGGGCACCAAGATTTTCTAGCTTAATAACTGGTATTTTTAGGCTATAAATTTGAAACTCAAATCAAAGAATTAAAACTGGCCTACATTTTCACTAAGAATAATATTGGCACTTTCAAGTCTATGGCTCTTTCATACTTGGGCCCTTATTCAAATCACTTCTGCTCCTAGGAGATCATTTTTCAAATTCTGTTTAAGACGGCTTTTCAGCACTCTGCAATTGAAAAAGTACCAAAAAGTAATGTCAACATTTTTAAATTGATCTTTCATTTTCTTGCTTGCTGGTGGGTAGCTTAAAACGATAAGGTGTAAAAAATATCACCTAGGAGAAAATAAAGAAAAATGGTGAACTGAATAAAGAATTTTTCAAACATGGAATCACAAATCTGATGATTAGGGATGATTAATGAGATGCAAATCCTAATAACATGCAGGATTATGTAAATTTGTATACATATTTATGCAGCTTCAAAATGGCCCAATCAAGTCCCACTCAAGCTAATTGCACAATGTGCAAGGAATAAACTTGGAGGTTTCCTATCCCTTACCTGAATCACTCCAACTTCAATTTTCTTTAGGTCATTCAGCCTGCTTACCGTTGCATTGGTAAAACTGATGTGCACAGCCAGAACACGGCAATATTACCGGTACTAACACCAACAGAGTATTGTGCGTTTGAAGTTAGTGCTTCCTGTCATGCATTAGTAATGCAAGTGTTGCTACGGTAACATGCATTTTGTTACTAGGTGAAGGGAAGCCTTTGGATCCTCCAGGGGTCAGGAACCTTTTTGGCTGAGAGAGACATAAACGCCATATATTTTAAAATGTAATTCCATGAGAGCCATGCAATAGGTTTCAAACTGGGACAGTGCGCATGCGCAGCCGAGGGCTCACGTCCTTGTTGCCATGGAGATGTGTATACAGTTGATCCTCTGGGCAGCGGAAGTGTCAGACACATCTTCAGCTTCTCTTGGGTTTCAGCAACATCAGCAATTTCTCTGAGAGCCAGCTAGGAGAAATATCGACTAACAGCTTGTACTATTAGCTAGCTGACTTGGGGGGTGAATTACTTTGTAGGACGAGATCCCCGCATTTTGACCAGAAGGCTGTTTTTCAAGTGACAGACAGCCTATTGCACCAATCAAGGTGCTGGGATCTCATCCTACAAAGTCACTGGACCTGACAGGGTCCAGGGTGGGACAATTAGACAGACAGTTAGTTTTGGGGTAGCGAGAGTAAGTTAGTAGTGCATGCTACAGCAGTAGCTTGTCTACTTTGAAAATGTACTTGCGCTGTCACACTAAGCTGTGCTACTTGAGCAGTGTAGCTTAGTGAATCAACCCCTAACTGTGAGCCAGATGTAGCCATCAGAAGAGCCACATATGGCTCCTAAACCATAGGTTCCCTACCCCTGCTCCAGAGAGTCTTCCCACGTCCTTCTACCGGCCAATTGCCAGACGCTCAGAAGTTTACAGCCGAACTCCTGTATTTAAAGGATATATAAAGGCTTCCCACTGCCTAGGTAAGTACTCATTTGGGGCACTTTTTTCCCTTCAGGTACACTTTAACAATGGATAGTTATACCTCCAATATGAGAGGAAAGATGTCTGGTATGAAATAGCCACGTAGACACTGATTCTTTCCTTGAAACAAGGATGTTAACAGTAAAAGAACTTCACAGGAAACAGACACTTGCAAACAACTAATATTTATTGAGTAGTAAATATTATAGGATATTTGTCATTCTCTCCATGTGTGGTCCAGGTGTCTGCCCATGAGTAAACAGAGATAGCTGAAGCAGAACTTTGGCCTTGCTTTGATGAGCCAGTACATTATGCAGAAGTTCCTTCCCCTCATACACTCTAGGAGCATTAACAGACATCTGTATGTAACCAGCTGAAAGTGGAACTAACATGCATGTTGTTGGCCCAATGTGACATCTGAAAACAAGAGGGTTATGGGAGAACGCTAACCAAAACTTTTTTCTTTTTTACCGTGGATGTGGATAGCCTATGGAAGAGTCAGAACCTTTGTTTTAGTTTTATTGTGATAGTGGCTGGATACTAGTTAAGGGCATCGCCTTGGAGACCAGGGTTTAAATCCTGGTTAGGGTCAGTACCTATTCAGTAAGGAGTCCCTAGGTAATATTTCCTAACACTGCAGGTTGGCTTCTTGAGCGCCTCCCAGTGGCTGCAGCTCTTGAGCGATTTCAGTCTGACAGGTGAAAGGCGCTAAACAAATATTTGGATTTTTATTATTGCTACTTGAAATTTGTTTGAGGAGATTTTGCTCAATTTCAGACAGTACCACACTCTCTGACTACAGGAAGTGATGTTATATAGATGTTATCTACAGTTATATAAACCAGTCTGCACTAAACAACAACTAGACATCTGCACTTTAAAGTATCAAAGGGTCTGGGTTTTTTTTCTCCCCTGAACCCCTTCTTCCTGTCCTGGTAACAGTCCCTGAAGATGGCAAGTAATGGGAAATCTTCCCCAGCAGGGTATGAAGGAGAACTCCAGCTGACTCCCACCAAAAGTATGCATGACTAAATGTAACCAAACCAATTTTTAAAAACCACAGAAGCATTAAGAGAGCTCCAATTCAGGAATGTAATCAAAGTTCTAGTTCCCAACTGCTGCCCCCAAATCTTCTGTAATGATATAGATAGACAAATTTGGTTTACTTTGCCTGGAAAAGAGATACGATGTATTCAAGCGTAACATAAAACTTGGCAAATTAGCACTTTAATTTGTAGTTCTCTACAAAGAAAAAGAGGACGTGAACTGCATATAGAGACAAGAAGGTTATGTCATCTGTTTAGAAAGGGATTCTTCACAGTAAGGGCCGGTACCCACCTACAGTGCTTGTCATGTGCTTTCCAAAGTGCTAGGCTATTGGAACCCTATAAGGGTAATACCACAAAGGTGCTTGTGATTTGTATTCAATAGCAAAGGTGTGGCCAGCACTAAGAAAAAAAAACTGCATTCCTTTAAAATCACATCCTTTAAAATTGAAAAACCACTTGGAAAAGATTTGCAATTACTAGGGAATCCCAGGCCTAAGGCTGTGTTCCCACTTGTAGTTGGATCATGCGTGGCCAGTGGGAGCAGGCAGTGTAGTGTTCGCTCCGATGGTCCGCTGTGGTCTGGCTGGAGTCCGGGACAGATGTGTTACCCTTAAAGGCTATATGCGGGAACACATCCGCCTGGCCAGGGATTATAGCGGACTGCACAGAAGTGCATCCCGCTAACAGCAACGGATCCCATGGAGAGTGACAAATGTGAATGGCTTCCGATTTATAAAATAGGACTCATTCACTGTCAGTTTTGCTATGAGTGGAGAACAGACAAAGAATGTCCATTCTCAGCTCAAGTGGGAACACAACCTAATAGTGGTTAAGATGTGGAATATCTTATCACGCAAAACAGTTCCAGAAAAATTCTATACTGGCATTTAAAAGAGGCTTAGATGCCTTCCAATCTCTAAAGGTTGTTCACAGCTACCGGTATTTACAGTCTAAGGTGGATAATCCCTGTGCCTTGAGTGCCATCAGAATAAGGACATTCTTTGATGGGCTCTGGAGAACCCATCTATGGTGGCATGTCCTCTTCAAGTCACTGGAGTGCAACAGGCCGAGTGTCTCTCCCTTCTCCCCATCATTAGTCACTGAGTGAGACACTCGGCCTGTTGAGCTCTAGTGGCTTAAAGAGGACATGTCACGGTAGATGGGTTCTCTGCTCTTCGTTATCCTCCAACCCACCGCTCTCCTATACAACTCCATGTCCAATTGCAGGTGCAGGTAGAACCTCTTTACCCAACTGCATCACATCCTCCGTTCTGCTGACCAATTGCACAGCAGGGGGGAGGGACCGACAGTGGGGAGTTGGGATAGACATCTGGCCTGTTGAGCTCCAGTGGCTGAGGTTCTGCCTCTATCCGAAATCAGACTTGAAAATGATCATTGCGAGGAGAGCAGTGGGTGGGAGGATAAGGGAAGATATCCTGCCCTCCTTCACTCTCTGGCATGCGCCACTGCTACCAGGGACTGTGAACTTACCAGCACCTGTACCCACTTTCACCAAATATTACTTAGCAGCCACTGAAACTTGGTACTCTGTACTACTCAGCACCTACTGCAACTTGGCAACCATTGCAACTTCACACTCAGTATTACTTAGCACCTACTGCAACATGTCTCGCAATACTGTTCAACACCCGGTACTACTTAGCACCCTCTGCAACCTGGCACTCAGTACAACTTGGCATTCAATACTATTTAGCAACCACTACTCATTACAACTTGGCACCGATTACTTCTTTGCAACGACTGCAACATAGTACACTGGTCCTTGGCAGCCACTGATACCTACTTTTTTGTCAACCCACTATCACTTCTCGCTACCTACTGACACCCACTGCCTGCCTGTCACTGCTTGCTTGACACTAGAATCCACTGATTAATACCAGTCTGCTAATAGGATTTATCAGTCACTACTTGCCTGTTGCTAGAACCTATCAATACCTTCCAGTCTGGTGCTGGAATCTGCCAGTCATTACCTTCCCACCACTAGACACTTCCAATCATCAACTACTTGCTATTTGATCGGACTGGATAAAACAAAAGACAAAAAACACAGGGGCACCGGGAGACCACTATCGTGTAATAACGTCTCGATATATGGACAAAATGATACAGATTATTATACTCACAAAAGTAGGTTGCTTTTGACGGCAACCACTTTCAACACATATGGAGAAGTACCGTCTCCACTCGGCCTTTCAGGTCGTAGCTCCTTAAGAAAAAAGAGTGCCCTATACAGAGATAGAGACAGCTCCCCTAGTAGCAGGTAGGGTACAACACTTTGGGTAATAGCAAAACACAAACGTCGCTTTCTCAGGTCAAGTAATCGTGCTATGATTGTAGTCCAGATATCCTGGGCGCCCAGGATTTCTGGACTATAACCATAGCACGATTACTTGACCTGAGGAAGCGACGTTTGGTCGCGAAACGCGTTGTCTAAAGTGCACAATACATTTTCTACCCATTTATCGGTTTGAGAGTCTTTCATTGCAGGAAAGACGTTTTATTCTTACCTTAAAAATTATTAAAAACTGTTCCAAATTTAGCAACAATAGTGCGAATATAAAGGGCACCTCCATGTTTTGCTATTACCCAAAATACTTGCTATTTGACTCTATCACTCCCAGGCTGCTACTAGAAACTGCCTAACACACTACCTGCCTGTCACTCGTATTCCTGCCCTTGATTTATATAATCTGCTTATCACCTGTTATAGCTGCTTTATTGCTGGTGATATCTGCATGTCACTGCTGTACTTGGTGGCCTAGATTCCAATGCCTGGAGAACCAAATACATCGGAAACAATCCTGAGGACAGGAATCCCTGTCTGATGACTACTACACAGAGAAACTTACATTTTTGCCTTACATTTTAACTTCAGACTGCATATAGGCAAATGGAGGAAATAACTTAAACTTTTTTTACTACTAATAAACATTAGACATACATTATTACTCTATAGTATTATAAAATAGACAGAGCATTTCATTTTTAACATTTAGATCCAACTTATAATTTACATAAGATAGTAGGAAGTCCACTTGTGCTAAGTATTAATGCCCGCTAAACAAAATTGACTTAAAAAGATAGACTTTTAGCTTGATGATCTGTAAAATGTGGTTCCTTGAGAGATGTTTTTAGTAAAATAATGACCCCTAGAGGATGTATGGATGTAAGATTGATTGACATTTTCGGTGTAACAAAGTGATAATGATTTATGCAATCTCGTTGAATATGTCTAGGGTAGAGGTAGCCAGGAACTTGAAACAGCACCCTCTGGTGGCAGCCTGGATGGGAGTTGGGGGGCTGCTGCTTATTATGCCAGGAATACACCATGAGTTTTTTCGATACAGTAATGGCTCTATAGATAATTTCCAACAGGTCCTATCTGATTTTGATCATTTTTCTGATCGATTTTCTCATAGAATTGAATGAAAATCAATCGGAAAAACGATTGGAATATCGATCGGAAAGTAAGTCTGTCAAAAAAACTCATAGTGTATTCCCAGCATTAGTGTTGCTCTTCGGATCTGGGTTAAAGCCAAATTTGTAACAAATATCACTAATTCCGTTTAGGAACAGTAAAACTTGAACTGATCTTCATGGCGAAGTTCAGTGGGCTTACCCCATGATGTGTGCTATAGCAGAAGCCAGTTCATGGCCACGGATAAGCCATGGAATCTGGAAAACACATTTGTGGATACTTAAATTGCCTGGTATATGGCACCTATCACCGTATAAATGTACCTTCTATTTTCTAGATAAATACATTGAGATCCATTTGTTCTAGAACAAATCTTTGTGCATTGCCTGTTATGATATATTGCTGCTGCAGCTGCGTCCATTTCCAAGCTGAATAAAATGATCATAAAATTTGCATCAAGACCAAATTATTGGCATCTCACTGACCATCCCTAGTTATAAATGGGAAAAAGCCAAACTGATATTCAGAATGTGAACACAGAAGTAAAACTAAAGCAAGGGAAAAAATGTGACATTTTATTAGTGACTAGAGCAGGCATGGGTAAACTTGGCCCTCCAGCTGTTAAGGAACTACAAGTCCCACAATGCATTGGAGGAGTCTGAGAGCCACAGTCATGACTCATAAAGGCAAATGCATTGTGGGACTTGTAGTTCTGTAACAGCTGGAGGGCCGAGTTTGCCCATGCCTGGACTAGAGCGTGCTTTCACACTTGGAAACAACAGAACTGGGGATAGCCAATGAGATGCATTGGATTTTTTACCATGATGCTATTATTCTTGGATATTCACAAGACATTTGACATGGTATCATAGGACTTAAGACACTTTATTTTCCTCTAAAGTTCTAAAACTCTTGCAGTTATGGCCATGGCCAGATTCTTACAGAATTTGTCTCTTTGTACTTGGCAATGTACAACAGTTCTAGACACTGGGGGCAATATGCAATTCACTTTTTCACCTGAGTTTTCTCTAATGTGATATTTTCACAACTTGTAAATAAAATGCCTTTTACACCACCAGCAAGCAAAGCAATACTCAAAATAATTTTGACAGTACTTTTTCACCTACTTTTTAGTACTTTTTCCATTGCAATGTGCTAAAAAGTTGATTTAAATTGAATATGAAAAACTATCTCCTAGGAGAAAACTCTTTTGAAAATGGCAGTGTAGCCTTTAGCCTTCCCCCTTATCCTGAACCTCTACTATCTTCTTTCCGAGCTCTAGACTGATTTCCTAAATCTTTGGCATTGTAACAGTAATGGGTTCAGGTGCCCTTTTCCTTGGAATCTTTTTATGCTGATTGAATGTGGTTAGGAAGCCAATGGGCTGCAGGTGTCGATAGTAGGCCAATTGAGGTGGGGTTTCAATGTTGATTTGTTAATCACTGCAGGTGTGTTTTTAAAAGCAAACATTCACATGAGGCTAATTTTTTTGACCACCCCATTTTTACTACATTTGATATAAAGCAACCTTAGAAATGTATCTTATATTATAAAATATACCAAACGCTAATAAAAAGCATTGGTGAATGTTTAATTATATCAAGTTTCATCAATGCTGCAAACTTTAACCACTTCCCGACCGCCGTATTGACAATTGGCGGCCGGGAAGTGCACCCCGCAAGGACCGCCGTATTGACAATTGGCGGCGGTCCTTGTAGGGGCATGGGCGGAGCGAACGCGTCATCAGTGACGCGATCCTCCGCCTCCGCCTGGCGCCGCTCACCCGCCGCAACATCCCGCCGGCTATACGGAAGCGCCGGCGGGATGTTAACCCCGCGATCGCCGCATACAAAGTGTATAATACACTTTGTAATGTTTACAAAGTGTATTATACAGGCTGCCTCCTGCCCTGGTGGTCCCAGTGTCCGAGGGACCACCAGGGCAGGCTGCAGCCACCCTAGTCTGCACCAAAGCACACTGATTTCTCCCCCCCCTGCCCCAGATCGCCCACAGCACCCATCAGACCCCCCCCCTGCCCACCCCCCAGACCCCTGTTTGCACCCAATCACCCCCCTAATCACCCATCAATCACTCCCTGTCACTATCTGTCAACGCTATTTTTTTTTTATCCCCCACCCTGCTCCCTGCCCCCTCCTGATCACCCCCCACCCCTCAGATTCTCCCCAGACCCCCCCCCCCCAGACCACCCCCCCTGTTTACTGTATGCATCTATCCCCTTGATCACCTGTCAATCACCTGTCAATCACCTGTCAATCACCTGTCAATCACCCATCAATCACCCGTCAATCACCCCCTGTCACTGCCACCCATCAGCCAGCCCCTAACCTGCCCCGTGCGGGCAATCTGATCACCCCCCCACACCAATAGATCGCCCGCAGATCCGACATCAGATCACCTCCCAAATCCATTGTTTACATCTATTCTCTCCTCTAAACACCCACTAATTACCCATCAATCACCCATCAATCACCCCCTATCACCACCTGTCACTGTTACCTATCAGATCAGACCCTAATCTGCCCCTTGCGGGCACCCAATCACCCGCCCACACGCTCAGATTGCCCTCTGACCCCCCCTTATCAATTCACCAGTGCATTAATTACATCTGTTCTTCCCTGTAATAACCCACTGATCACCTGTCAATCACCTGCCAATCACCTATCACCCATCAATCACCCCCTGTCACTGCCACCCATCAATCAGCCCCTAACCTGCCCCTTGCGGGCAATCTGATCACCCACCCACACCATTAGATCGCCCGCAAACCCGCCGTCAGATTACCTCCCAAATGTATTGTTTACATCTGTTATCTTCTCTAAACACCCACTAATTACCCATCAATCACCCATCAATCACCCCCTATCACCACCTGTCACTGTTACCTATCAGATCAGACCCTAATCTGCCCCTTGCGGGCACCCAATCACCCGCCCACACGCTCAGATTGCCCTCAGACCCCCCCCCCCCCTTATCAATTCGCCAGTGCATTAATTACATCTGTCCTTCCCTGTAATAACCCACTGATCACCTGTCAATCACCTGCCAATCACCTATCACCCATCAATCACCCCCTGTCACTGCCACCCAACAATCAGCCCCTAACCTGCCCCTTGCGGGCAATCTGATCACCCACCCACACCAATAGATCGCCCGCAGATCCGACATCAGATCACCACCCAAGCGCAGCGTTTACATCTATTCTCTCCTCTAAACACCCACTAATTACCCATCAATCACCCCCTATCACCACCTGTCACTGTTACCCATCAGATCAGACCCTAATCTGCCCCTTGCGGGCACCCAATCGCCCGCCTACACGCTCAGATTGCCCTCAGACCCCCCCTTATCAATTCGCCAGTGCAATATTTACATCTGTTCTCCCCTGTAATAACCCACTGATTACCTGTCAATCACCTATCAATCACCCATCAATCACCCCCTGTCACTGCCACCCATCAATCACCCCCTGTCACTGCCACCCATCAATCACCCGCTGTCACTGCCACCCATCAATCAGCCCCTAACCTGCCCCTTGCGGGCAAACTGATCACCCACCCACACCAATAGATCGCCCGCAGATCCGACATCAGATCACCACCCAAGCGCAGTGTTTCCATCTATTCTCTACCAGGCATGGTCGGAATAGCCGATTTCCGTTTCCGGCACAATTCCGCATTCCGACATATAGAAATTCCGTTACCGTTCCATTCCGACGGTATACCGGGTCAGTTCCGCGGAATTCCGATTTACACGGAATTCCGTCTGAAAAATTTTAAAATCTCTCTCTCCCTCCCTCTCTCCTCCTCCTCCTCCTCATCCATCCATCCATCCATCCATCCATCTCATGCAGTAGGGAATTGCAGATTTTCAAAACAGCTTATATACCATAGCTGGGATTTGAACCTAGTGTGTAGTAGGTATCTGTCTTACCCTCTAGACCATGACCCACACTACATGCTAAAGCTGCCGGTAGCATAAACCATACTTCCATTATGATCAATTCGATAGAAAAAGTAGCATGATTAAGGATTTGTACTTTTTGAAAAGCATGCTTATTTATATACCATAGCTGGGATTTGAACCCAGAACCTAGTGTGTAGTAGGTATCTGTCTTACCCTCTAGACCATGACCCACACTACAATTGGCTTGCAGATTGTCACCTGGGTATGCTTCACTGTCTGGTCCGCAAAGACTTCTACATCATTTTATGTTTACTCCGGCCCACCAGCGGTCTGAAGTATGTTGACCCGGCCCTCAACCCAAAATGTTTGTGGACCCCTGGTCTAGAGGGTAAGACAGATACCTACTACACACTAGGTCCTGGGTTCAAATCCCAGCTATGGTATATAAGCATGCTTTTCAAAAAGTACAAATCCTTAATCATGCTACTTTTTCTATCGAATTGATCATAATGGAAGTATGGTTTATGCTACCGGCAGCTTTAACATGTAGTGTGTGTGGGGGGGGGGGGGGGGGAGAGAGAGAGAGAGAGAGAGAGAGAGAGAGAGAGATTTGTTATTCGTTATTCCGGAAAATTCCGTCGGAATTATAAAATTTCCGCGGAATTCCGTTTGAGAGGTATAGGAATTCCGATTTGACTACCGGAATCGGAATTAACTTAATTTTGTCAAAAGTTAGCGGAAATTGATTTTAATTGTGTTTTTTCACAAAGTGTCATTTTCCGCTAACTTTTGACAAAAAATAAAATCTTCTATGAACTCACCATACTCCTAACGGAATACCTTGGGGTGTCTTCTTTCTAAAATGGGGTCATTTGTGGGGTTCCTATACTGCCCTGGCATTTTAGGGGCCCTAAACCGTGAGGAGTAGTCTTGAAACGAAATTTCTCAAAATGACCTGTGAAATTCTAAAGGTACTCATTGGACTTTGGGCCCTTTAGCGCAGTTAGGGTGCAAAAAAGTGCCACACATGTGGTATCGCCGTACTCAGGAGAAGTAGTATAATGTGTTTTGTGGTGTATTTTTACACATACCCATGCTGAGTGGGAGAAAGATCTCTGTAAATGGACAATTGTGTGTAAAAAAAATTAACAAATTGTCATTTACAGAGATATTTCTCCCACCCAGCATGGGTATGTGTAAAAATACACCCCAAAACACATTATACTACTTCTCCTGAGTACGGCAATACCACATGTGTGGCACTTTTTTGCAGCCTAACTGCGCTAAGGGGTCCAAAGTCCAATGAGCACCTTTAGGCTTTACAGGGGTGCTTACAATTTAGCACCCCCCAAAATGTCAGGACAGTAAACACACCCCACAAATGACCCCATTTTGGAAAGTAGACCCTTCAAGGTATTCAGAGAGGGGCATGGTGAGTCCGTGGCAGATTTCATTTTTTTTTTTTCGCAAGTTAGAAGAAATGGAAACTTTTTTTTTTTTTTTTTTCACAAAGTGTCATTTTCCGCTTACTTGTGACAAAAAATAATATCTTCTATGAACTCACTATGCCTCTCAGTGAATACTTTGGGATGTCTTCTTTCCAAAATGGGGTCATTTGGGGGGTATTTATACTATCCTGGAATTCTAGCCCCTCATGAAACATGACAGAGGGTCAGAAAAGTCAGAGATGCTTGAAAATGGGAAAATTCACTTTTTGCACCATAGTTTGTAAACGCTATAACTTTTACCCAAACCAATAAATATACACTGAATGGGTTTTTTTTTATCAAAAACATGTTTGTCCACATTTTTCGCGCTGCATGTATACAGAAATTTTACTTTATTTGAAAACTGTCAGCACAGAAAGTTAAAAAAATCATTTTTTTGCCAAAATTCATGTCTTTTTTACTGAATATAATAAAAAGTAAAAATCGCAGGAGCAATTAAATAGCACCAAAAGAAAGCTTTATTAGTGACAAGAAAAGGAGCCAAAATTTATTTAGGTGGTAGGTTGTATGAGCAAGCAATAAACCGTGAAAGCTGCAGTGGTCTGAATGGAAAAAAAGTGGCCGGTCCTTAAGGGGTAGAAAGCCCTAGGTCCTCAAGTGGTTAAGAAGTTGTTCTTATTTATTTATTGTATTTATAGTGCCAACGTCCTGTGCCCTTGCTGCAGCTCCGGAGGCTCCCGGTCTTCTCCGCTGCATAACCCGACCTGGCGAGGGTTGGCGTCTTCTGCGCTCCACCACGTGGGTCACGTGGTCTCGCTGACATAATCAGGATGGCAGTAGTTCTGCGCCTGCACAGTACCATCCTGATAACGTCGGCCAGACCACGTGACCCGCGCGGTGGAGCGCAGAAGACACCAGCCCGGAACCCGACCTGGCGAGGTCGGGTTCTGCAGCGGAGAACACCGGGATCCTCCGGAGCTGCAGCGAGGGCACAGGACGGCTGCCACGGGCTGGAGGAAGCCCCAGGTAAGTGGATCTTTTTTTTTTCTTCTTGGATGTTTCCTCTAACTAATATACAGCACTGTTATATGTTGGTGCTTTATAAATACAATAAAAAAAAATTCTTCTCAAAGTCACTGGATGGCAGCCTGAAGATTAAGCAAGTATAGTTCACTCAGATCCATAGGATGGGTGTACGGTAATGGAGGTGCGTGAAGAGGTAGGAGACATAAGAAGGAGGACCCTGCCCGAAGGCTTACAATCTAGAGGGAGAGGTGGAGACACAAAAGGTAGGGGACCAGAGGCAGGCCAGAGTAAAAAGGCGAGTTTTGAGGGCCTTCTTGAAGATGTTGAAGGAGGGGGAAACCGTAATGGGGGAGGTAGGGAGCTCCATAGTATTGGAGCAGCTCTTGAGAAGTACTGGAGACGTGCATGGGACTGGGTGATGCGGGGGGGGGGGGGGGCGGTCAAGCGAAGTTCATAGGAGGAGTGGAGTGAGCGGCTAGGTGTGTACCTCTGAGTAAGATCGGAAATGTAGGGTGGACAGATTTGTAGGTCAGACACAGTATCTTGAATCTAATTCTGGATTGGATAGGAAGCCAGTGGAGGGATACACAAAGGGGAGCTACCGTTGTAGAGCGATGGGAGGAGTGGATAATTCTGGCTGCCGCATTTATGACGGACTGCAGCGGAGCAATTCGGGTCATAGGGAGTCCAGACAGAAGGGCGTTGCAGTAGTCAAGATGGGAAATTATGAGGGCATGGATGAGGAGTTTGGTGGTGGCAAGGGTCAGGAAAGGGTGGATCTTGCAGATGTTACGGAGGTGGAAGTTGCACGACTTTGTGAGGTGTTGGATGTGGGGGGGTGAAGGAGATTGGGGAGTCTAGGGTGACACCCAGACAGCGGGCTTGAGAGGTTTCTAACGGTCCCCCGCAGAAATCCTGTGCCCGCGCAGCCACTCCCCAATGCTCCGGCCCCGCCTCCCGTTCACTTCTGGAATTTCAGACTTTAAAGTCTGAAAACCACTGCGCCTGCGTTGCCGTGTCCTCACTCCTGCCGAAGGCACCAGGAGCATACTACGCAGGCCCAGTATGGTCTGTGTCTGCGCAGTACGCTCCTGGTGACATCAGCGGGAACAAGGACACAGCAATGCAGGCACACTGGTTTTCAGACTTTAAAGTCTGCAATTCTAGAAGTGAAACAGAGGCGGGGCCGGAGCATCGGTGAGTGGCTGCGTGGGCACAGGATGTCTGCGGGGGACTGTTAGAAGCCCCGGGTAAGTTCAACTCATTTTCCCCCGACCCTCCTACAGTATCCCTTTAAGCATTACACAATTAACTAACATATTAAAAAGGAACATAAAATTCCTTTTTTTATACATTTTTTTTAATACAGTATTCATTTATAAATGATTTAGTCCGTGATTGTACTTTTTTAAATAATTACTTACCCAGATTTACATTCTATAATTCTGTAGTCCTGCCAGGTGATTTCTGCAGAATGTTTGGTTACTGAGAGTCCCAAAGCCAGTACAAAATATACCTGGTCTCCCAGAATGCTCTGGAGGAAGAATCCAGCATAGCTTATCAGCCTAGGCTAAATATCACTGGTCTGGGAGGGCAAAGCTACATACCAATATACAGCAATATATAGGTATAAGTGATGCTGAAACCAAGACAATTACTATAAAAATGGATATCCTGAATAATTTACTGCATTATTACTATGTGTTGTTACAGTTCTTGTTTAAAGCCCCTTTAATGATACACTCTCTATTTGGGATAAGGTAAAAAAAATAGATGTAACATATTTTTCATACTTCACGACGCACCTAGGTTTAGAGGGCAAAAACAGGGGGGAAAATATACTAAACCTGGTGTGTCTTGTAGATGTTCTACCCCAATTATTGTGTCCTCCTACTGTCCCCCTTTGTGTCCTACTCCTGCCACCCTTGGTGTTCTCCTGTCCTTCCTGGTGTCCACCTCCTGTCCCTCTTGTGTCCACCTCCTGTCCTCCTTTGTATCCTTCCCATGTCCCCCTGCACTGCCCCTGTGTAAGTTATTAGCGGGGGCAGCAACGGGGATCACTTACCTAATCCTGGGAGACTGCAGTGATCAGCTGCTTCTCCTCTCGCTCGCTCCTTTCCCCTAGTGCCGGTCGCACGCGTAATGACATGACGCTACTTCCTGAAAATTACGGTAATCTGATTTACCATATTTTACCACACTATAGAAAGGACATTGACCTGGAACAGGTACATACACGGGCAACTAAATTAATCAGAGGGATGGAAGATCTCACTTACCAAAAAAAGGTTGGACAAACTGGGCTTATTTAGCTTGGAAAAAAGTGACTGAGAGGTGACCTGATTAACCTCCCTGGCGTTCTATTAAAATCGCCAGGGAGGCTGCGGGAGGGTTTTTTTTAAATTAAAAAAAAAAGTATTTCATGCAGCCAACTGAAAGTTGGCTGCATGAAAGCCCACTAGAGGGCGCTCCGGAAGCGTACTTTCGATCGCCTCCGGCAATCGAAAGTAACAAGATAGGCCGCAATGAGCGGCCTATCTTGTTTCGCTTTCCTCGTCGCCATGGCGACGAGCGGAGTGACGTCATGGACGTCAGTCGACGTCCTGACGTCAGAGCCGCCCGATCCAGCCCCTAGCGCCGGCCGGAACTGTTTGTTCCGGCTGCGCTGGGCTCGGGCGGCTGGGGGGACCCTCTTTCGCCGCTGCACGCGGCGGATCGCCGCGGAGCGGCGGCGATCGGGCAGCACACGCGGCTGGCAAAGTGCCGGCTGCGTGTGCTGCTTTTTACAAAATTGAAATCGGCCCAGCAGGGCCTGAGCGGCGACCTCCGGCGGCATACCCCGAGCTCAGCTCGGGATTACCGCCAAGGAGGTTAACATGTAAAAATACATCAGAGGGCAGTACAAAAGCTTGGCAGATGAGCTTTTTGTCCCTAGGGTTGTACGAAGTACAATGGGACATGATTTGTGTGTGGAGGAAAAAGTTTTTGCCATCAATTTAGAAAGGGGATATTCACAGTGAGAGTGGTTAAAATCTGGATTATCTTACTATAGGAAGTAGTTATGGCAAATTCTATATCTGCATTTAAAGAGGGCTTGGATGCTTTCCTTGCATTAAAGGGCATTCACTGCTATAATTTTTAGATAATTCCCGGGAGAGTTGATCCAGGGATTTATCTGACTGCCATCTGGAGTCGGGAAGGAATTTTTCCCTTTTAAGGCTAATTGGCTCAGGCCTTGTAAGGTTTATTTTTGCCTTCCCCTGGATCAACTGGGATATGTGCAGGTTCAGGATGGTGTTTTGTTTTATTTTTTTTGGGTTGGACTTGATGGACAAATGTCTTTTTTCAACAAAACTAACTATGTAACTATGATTTCTTCGCAAAAAAAGAAAAAGAAAAAGAAAAGATCATCTGTGTGGGCATAGAATCAAAAACCATTAAGCAAAGATAAAGCTTAACATAATCTTTATTAAACACACTGAGACAAAAAATATAAAACCAATTAAAATTGGGTGGCACCCACTGGGGGACACTGATACAGTAATCAAATAACGTAGTCAACGATAGCATAAACAATGCACAGCGTATACGTAATGCACCAGACAGAAGTAACAAATACAACAGGATGACACCTATATTCCAGTGTATAAAGAATGTGTACACACAGGAACAGAACAATATTGATAGTAGTTGATCGAACAGCAAACCAATTAGTGGGCACAAACAGACCTCTGTAAAAATAAATCACAGTGCTTAAATCTAGCCTGGAGTGGAACTGCCACAAAAACGCTGTTAGATGCTGCGGTGCCGTAAAAGAGATGTAAAACAATTACCTGCTGGTGCTAGTATCAGTCAGAGTTGTCCCCCGGGTGCGCCCCTCCAAGCGTATCGCGGCAACGCCGCTTTCTCAAGAGGTGCCAATAGCGTAACTAGTGCGCATTGATATAGTCTGTGTATAGTCTCCGGGGGAAAGGTCAATGTCGAATAGAGCATGCGTGGCCACGCATGTACGCAGTGACACCGCTCGTCTCACACAGAGCGAGCAGTGCGCCTGCGTATGAGGTCAATGGGAGACTCGATGTTTACGATAATAGAAGCAATAGTTTGCATATATACAATAATAAACATATAAACATGTTGCAACACTGGAAAAAAGGTAAAAAGGTAATAAGCCTAGTAAACTTGATACTATATAGAGAGTACATAAATACTATATAAAAAATATATATTAAACGAATGAATGTATGAATAAATAATTGATAAAGAGGAAAACTCCATCTAGTGGCCATATTATAAAATACCAGAAACATCAATGTGGACTAAAAATGAGTTATGCTTATACATATTACATGTTTATATAAAAATGTGGTGATTAGAACTGCACATCAATGCAGTAAAGTGCAATGGGTGAAAAACTAATTAATGACAGTGCAAAAATGCATAATAAAGTGCTGGGAGATAATCTTCTTTGGGCATCCCGTTATATCCATATTCCGGGAGTCTTGCAAGGTGAACGATTAGTGTTCATGAGTGAATATATGACTGTAAGATATAAAATTATATATGTTAATGTCAAGTTGAATATCATGAAGTGACAACAACAAAGTGACACCCAAGTACGTGAAGTGACTAAAAAAGTGACTGCCATCAACCATGATAATGACACATAACATATAACCCACGGGTAAACTGTACCTACTCAGTTCATCCCTGGGATGGTGCTAAAGTGATAATAACACTTGACATATACCCCACGGGTGAAACTGTACTCACTCAGTTCACCCCTGGGTTAGTGCTACAGTGAAAGGACTGGTATACTAAGCGTGACCAAAAGTGTGCCACACACTAAAGTGCAATGTGCAATAAACTTATGTGTACAAAGCTACTTACCCAATCAGATGCTGGGAGTCGTCCAAAGAGCAAAAAAGATATGTATACAAAATGTACAGATGAAACCATGAAGTCCAGAAGAATATCAATAATCTAAAGAAAAAATATATATATGTACAGAATAATAGTACACATAGTACATGTATATATAAAGCCCTGTATGACAATCTACAAGGGAGCCTTGGGAGAGAAAAATGTAGTATATAATCACAGCGGCAGCTTGATTGATCTGTAGATCGACCGACACGAGATAAGTAGAAGATTTTTGAGAAAAACTCTACTGGGGTAAAAAACAGCCAAAAGAAAACTCCTCATTGAGTCCATGTGGGCTAAGGGTGCCCATATCATGTATCCACCTTAATTCACATCTGAGTAACCTGGTGACAGAGTCACCTCCCCTGATGCCTTGTTTGATTTGTTGGAGGCCCATAAATCTCCAACCTTTAAGGGAAGAATTATGGCTGAGGAGGGCATGTAAAGCTACTGGTGTTAACCGTTTCCCATCTTCATAGTCTCTTTTAGCTAGTTTGATTGTGGAAATATGTTTTTGTAGACGTAGTTTGAGTGGGTTTTTCGTTTGTCCAATGTACTGCTTAGAGCACGGACACTGCAACAAATATATGACTGATGGAGTTTTGCAATTGATAAAATCAAAGATAGTGTATTTTTTCTTGTTTGCAGAACTTACCACTTCCTTTGTTGTAATCATAAAACTGCAGACTGAGCAGTTGCCACACGGGAAACTTCCCTTAACACTCAGTGGTCTCCCAGGCTTTTGGTAGTGGCTTTTAGATAACATGGTTCTCAATGTAGGTGCTCGTTTTGCAGTGATGCTGGGTCGATCTGTTAGAAAAGGACATAAATCATGGTCACTCTTGATGATCTCCCAATGTTTCTGTATGATATTACGCAATTCGCTCCAGTTGTTATTATAAGGCGTGATCAGGCGGATAATATCCTGTTTCAATCTATTTTTCGGGGCCAATGGCCAATATTGCTGTATGTCACCTCTAAATATTGTCTGTAACCTAAATTAATGTCCAACGCTGCGTAATATGTTGGCGCTTTATAAATACAACAAATAAATAAATAAATAGACTTAGACTCTGGAAACAGCATTTTGTTGCTTTGAGACTTGCTGAAACAGCATTTTGATGAGAGCAGCAGAGTTCACATGTCTTTGTGCAAAAAAAAAAAAAAATTGAAAGGAAAAAAAAATACAGCAGCAATTTTTCACAGACATGTGAGTTGCCCTTCTTGCCATCCACCAACATGGCCGGGGAGTCGCTTGCGGTCAGGCACGCTTTTACGCCGTAACCAGGGGCAGCGAGGCAATTCCAACCAATTGGCATCAGCGATTCTTTTCCAGAGGCTGAACTACAGTCACGTGACGAAAACACCACAGCCGTAGCCACGCCCGCGGAAGGGAGTGTGAGGAGAGGCAGACTGTAGTGACTGGGGAAAGTTATCAGTGAGAAGTGCTGGAAGTGCCGGGGGCGGAGCGGACGCTGGTAATATTTATAGTTAATATGTAGTGATAGGCGCTGTGTGCTATTGTCATGCTGCAAGCCTGCGCAGCTCCATTATTGTCCTGCTGCTCCATTGTTAGCAGTGTCATGGTGCAGTGCAGCCAGTGACAGTATAATGCGTATGGATGAGGTGGATGGAAGAGGGCATGTGTGTCTATGGAAGCTTGTGATCGAACTATCTATCCATCCTAGGAAGGAAGTGTTGCAGTTTTGCTCATGGCCATGCAATGCTGGTGTGACTGGTCTGGCTGGAGAGAGAGAGAGAGGGAGGTGTTACGTCACTGCAGCACGTTATGTTTGTATACAAAGCACTGCTGGGGATATGGCAGCTGGGCTGGTTTGCCAGCGAGCTGTTTGGCCTCCTCTAGGATTGTTTGTGCCATTACTAATTTATGAATGAAATGTAAACTATGAGTCAGAAGGGAAGGCATTGTTTTTCAGATGAATAGGACTTTGATCTTGTACATGAGGGTTGGGGAAGCATGTTTGAACACTTAATAGGTCACTAATGTAGTATAACCCATTTCAGTTTAAATAAAGGAGTCCCATACTACTACTACTAATAATAATAATACTGCTTGATTATTGATTTAGCTAAATTATCCCAGATTTTCAGTTCCTAATTCAAATAATGCCAAAGGAACTGTGTAAGCGGCTGAGAGGCAGCCACTGACAGACGCAGAACATTTATATTGTGCTTTTCTTTTCAAAAGATTCAAAGTGCCATAGCTGCAGCCACTAGGATGCACTCTATAGGCAATAGCAGTGTTAGGAAATCTTGCCCAAGCTCGCCTTTCCGAATAGGTGCTTGCTTACTTAGCAGGACGAGCCGAAATTCGAACCCTGGTCTCCTGCATCAGCAGTAGAGCCCTTAATCCGTACACTGTCCAGCCGCGAATCACCTACGCAGTAGAGTGGACCAGATTGGGCTTGACTATTTCCGCAGGAGCCCATCGGAAAGCTGCTACTTTGCCTGCGCTGGACCAGGGAAGGTAAATATTTAGATGTCTGATCTTCCGCAGCTGACAACGCTGGAGGGTGAATAGGACAGGGAAACCTCATTAGGATCCAGAGGCTTCCAAGGCTTCCCAAGGTAAGTACCCCCCAGGGGCAGTTTTCTTTATTACGGATCTGCTTTTTTTTTATAATGGGGGACAGTGGAGCATGGGGGAGACTGGGGGCACACTGTAAGGAAACAGAGGCTGGGCATTGTATGCAGAATGTGCCTCTGTGTCCTAATATTGATGTCACAAACCCACCTCGGGTTCTCTTTAAAAGGAACCCAAGGTGTTAAAGAGAGACTGAAGCGGGAAAAAAATTATGATCTATTGATTTGTATGTGTAGTACAGCTAAGAAATAAAGCATTAGGAGCAGAGACATAAGTCTAATATTTGTTTCCAGTACAGGAAGAGTTAAGAAACTCCAGTTGTTATCTATGCAAATTGCCATTGAGCTCCACGACTTTCAAAGTCGCAGACAGCTCTGTGTTCTGAAGGCTGTATCTTAACTGTATTGTTTTTTCTTTTGCAGAGAAGAGTTCAGGACAGGTCAAAAGTTTACTGCCTGTTCTGTAAAAAAAACATTTAGAGTGCTGAGTAGTGTGTAAACTGCAAATATTAGAGAATGATGCTCCTAAAGCTGTATAACTGAAAATAAAAATGAGAATATTTTTTTTTGCTACTAATGTTCTAATAATTATCCGTACTACACCCCAATTTGTTATATCATAATTTTTTTTTCGCTTCAGTGTCTCTTTAAAGAGACTCCATAACAAAAATTGCATCCAGTTTTTTTATCATCCTACAAGTTCCAAAAGCTATTCTAATGTGTTGTGGCTTACTGCAGCACTTTCTACTATAACAGTCTCTGTAATAAATCAATGTATCTTTCCCCTGTCAGACTGTCAGACTTGTCGGCCTGTGTCTGGAAGGCTGCCAAGTTCTTCAGTGTTGTGGTTCTGTGATGAATCTTCCCTCTCCAGGCCCCTCTCTGCACACTGCCTGTGTGTTATTTAGATTATGGCAGATTCTCTCTTCTCTCTTATCTTTTACAAGCTGGATAAATCGTCCTCTGAGCTGGCTGGGCTTTCACATACTGAGGATTACAGACAAGGGCAAAGCTGTTTGCAAGAAGAAAAGAGCAGCCTGAAACTTCAGTGCATGAGAGCAGAAGGGGGAAAGAAACACACAATGATCTCTTGAGATACAAAAGGAAGGCTGTATACAGCCTGCTTGTGTATGGATGTATTTTCTATGTGTGGACATACTGTACATCAACCTACTTCCTGTTTTGGTGGCCATTTTGTTTGTTTATAAACAAACTTTTTAAAACTGTTTTTAACCACTTTTAATGCGGCGGGGAGCGGCCAAATTGTGACAGAGGGTAATAGGAGATGTCCCCTAACGCACTGGTATGTTTACTTTTGTGCGATTTTAACAATACAGATTCTCTTTAAGGGGCCTATACACTTCTATATATTTTATATTCTATAAAATCGATAGATCAGACATCGATTCTATCAAATTCTCCATTCAATTTGACGGGGCCACAGGAATAAAATATACATACCTGGGGCTTCCTCCAGCCCCCTCCGGCCTGATCGCTACCACAACATCCTCTTCTATCTTCCCGTTCCCCTGCAATTGGCCCCAGGAAGTCCTCCAGTCCTAGGCCAACTGTGCATGCACTGCCTGGCCGTCCGCGTGCTCCCGCAATGTTCACGTTGCCGGAAGTGCTCTGCTCCTGCGCAGTACTACTTCACATCACGGGAAGTGCTCTGCTCCTGCGCAGTACTACTGCACATCACCGGAAATGCTCTGCTCCTGCGCAGTACTACTTCACATCGCCGGAAGTGCTCTGCTCCTGCGCAGTACTACTGCACATCGCCGGAAGTGCTCTGCTCCTGCGCAGTACTACTTCACATTGCCGGAAGTGCTCTGCTCCTGCGCAGTACTACTTCACATCGCCGGAAGTGCTCTGCTCCTGCGCAGCACTACTTCACATCGCCGGAAGTGCTCTGCTCCTGCGCAGCACTACTTCACATCGCCGGAAGTGCTCTGCTCCTGCGCAGCACTACTTCACATCGCCGGAAGTGCTCTGCTCCTGCACAGTACTACTGCACATCGCCGGAAGTGCTCTGCTCCTGTGCAGTACTACTTCACATCGCCGGAAGTGCTCTGCTCCTGCACAGTACTACTTCACATCGCCGGAAGTGCTCTGCTCCTGCGCAGTATTACTTCACATCGCCGGATGGCGCTCTGCTCCTGTGTAGTACTACTTCACATCGCCGGAAATGCTCTGCTCCGGCTCAGTATTACTGCACATCGCCGGAAGTGCTCTGCTCCTGCGCAGTACTACACATCGCTGGAAGTGCTCTGCTCCTGCGCAGTACTACTTCACATTGCCGGAATTGTTCTGCTCCTGCGCAGTACTACTTCACATCGCCGGAAGTGCTCTGCTCCTGTGCAGTACTACTGCACAGCGCCAGAAGTGCTCTGCTCCTGCTCAGTACTACTTCACATCGCTGGATGTGCTCTGCTCCTGCGCAGCACTACTTCACATCGCCGGAAGTGCTCTGCTCCTGCACAGTACTACTGCACATCGCCGGAAGTGCTCTGCTCCTGCACAGTACTACTTCACATCGCCGGAAGTGCTCTGCTCCTGCACAGTACTACTTCACATCGCCGGAAGTGCTCTGCTCCTGCGCAGTACTACTTCACATCGCCGGAAGTGCTCTGCTCCTGCGAAGCACTACTACACATCGCCAGAAGTGCTCTGCTCCTGCGCAGTACTACTGCACATCGCCGGAAGTGCTCTGCTCCTGCGCATTACTACTGCACAGGCGCAGAATGCTACCGGAGATGGGAGTGAGACAGGGGAGCGTGCCTGGCCAGACTGCACATGCATTTCCAGGGCCAGCAGCGGGTGAACAGGCAGTAAGAAGAAGACGCCGTGGGAGTGGTCAGGCCAGAGGGTGCTGGAGGAAGCCCCAGGTGAACTTGAACCGAGTAAAATAATTTAAAATAAACGCATGGTGTACCTGAAAATCAAAATTACATACTTAACCTCGTGGTCAGTTCCTCTCAGAAGCTCACTGGTTTCTTCTAACAACGATCCCTTCCAGTTCTGACATGATTTTGTCAGAACTGAACTATATCAGTTGCTGTCAGTTATATTTCATTTTCTGTCAGTTATAGCTGAAAGGGCAACTGATGAGCAAGGTAATGTCCATGTTTCCCTATGGCTCAAGTGGGCGATATTACAGTTTAAAGGGGAACTGAAGAGAGAGGTATATGGAGGCTGTCATGTTTATTTCCTTTTAATCAATACCAGTTGCCTGGCAGCCCTGCTGGTCTATTTCTCTGCAGTAGTATCTGAATAAAACCAGAAACAAGCATGCAGCTAGTCTTGTCAGATCTGACTTTAAAGTCTGAACCACTGAAACACCTGATCTGCTGTTTGCTTGTTCAGGGGCTATGGCTAATAGTATTAGAGGCAGAGGATCTGCAGGGCTGCAAGGCAACTGGTATTGCTTAAAAGGAAATAAACATGACAGCCTCTATACACCTCTCTCTTCAGTTCCCCTTTAACAGTGTGCTGACCCAAAAACTGTTATGAGGTAATGGCTATTTTTAAAATGGAAGATGGAGAATTCCATTGATCACAGTGGACAACCAGGACACAGGAGAGGAGAAAGAGATCGAGTAGACTACATGGGAGGTAAGTATGATGTGTATGTTTATTTTGAATTATTAATTTTTAGTTCAGGTTTGCTTTAATTCATGACTTTACTAAGATTTTGATTTATTTTGCACGTTTATTTTGACTCAGTTTTTATAAATAATATTCACTTGTTTACCTGATGCCTAGTGCAGGGTAAATGGTATGGATTCTCACTGGGGCAGCATGTTGGACAGCAGTGTATCCTGGCCTATAGTTGGGCACTGTATAGTGACAGAGCAGCTCTCCGCTATGCGACAGCTTGCCTGAAGCCTGCTAAATTGTAAGCCACTTACCCCTGATCCCACATGGTTTAAGTGAGGAGAATGGAACAGTTCATCTGGAAAGAAATCTTGGTGTAAAATTTTAATCTGGTGTTACCGTTTCTAATCTTCAGAAAAAAACAAAAGTCTGTATGCTCAGTCTCAAGTGCATGAAAATGTGCTGACTAAAATCCGCTAAAAAATAAGAAAATACTGTAAATGGCATAGCTAAGGAGCTATGGGCCCCCGATGCAATGTTTACATTGGGGCCCCCAAGCACTTTATACATAACGATTGATACGGTGCACCAAAACCTGCCAAGACAACCACAGTGTCAGAGTTGCAAGGAGGGGATGGGGCACAGTTTATTAATGATTACTTTTATTCAAAGCATCTATAGAAGTGATTGTTACCTGCACAGGGCCAATACAGAGCTAAAACTGTGGTTGAGGGAGGACCTCTTGAGGGCCCTCTAGCCCAAAAGCCCCGGTGCGGTCGCAACCTCTGCACCCCCTATTACTACGCTACTGAATACATAACTGTAGGAGTTACCTCTGTTCTGAATGTACAGTATACATGTCTGATGAGGACCTTAATTTAATATCATTTTATTCTTATTGTCCAAATACAGAAGTCTTAGATGCTTTACACATTCTGTGATTATCTGCTCTGTTTCGCTTTTAGTGTATCTCTGAGTAGAAATCTTTCATTAGATATGGTGTCTCATGTGCACATTTTTATCCTCTTTCAGGATTGGAAATGGATCCTGACAATCTGGGTCTTGATGCCTTGATCTTAGATCCTGACAAGTTGACTCTCCGGTAAGCATTAAGTGTACTCTTTCTTAAAGTGGACCTGAACTCAGAACTTCATCTCTGCTCTAAAAGATGAGCAACAGCATAATAATCTTTAAAAGAAAACATTTCTTTATCACAGCTGATACAAATGCTGCAATAAATCTACAGAGTGTCTTCTTCCTGCATTCATGGAAGCAGACATATTGTTAACATCCTGTGTTTACAAATGAGCTGGGTCCCCCTCGGCTCGCCTGCCTGCTACAAGACCTCAGATCGCGTTACCCGTGATCACGTAATCAATATAGTGGCAGCCGGGGAGGGAGGGAGGGAGGATGCAGGCTGTCTACCTGCCTGGGTGTAACTATACTAGCTATCTATACTGGGGCAACTATACTACCTATACTGGGGCAACTATACTAGCTACCTATACTGGGGCAACTATACTACCTATACTGGGGCAATTATACTAGCTATACTGAGGCAACTATATTACCTCTACTGGGACAACTATACTAGTTACCTATACTGGGGCAACTATACTACCTATACTGGGACAACTGTGCTAGCTACCTGCCTATACTGGGGCAACTAGACTACCTATACTGGGGGCAACTATACTAGCTTCCTACCTATACTGGGGGCAACTATACTAGCTTCCTACCTATACTGGGGCAACTATACTAGCTTCCTACCTATACTGGGGCAACTATAGCTGGCTACTCTATACGTGTGTGTGTGTGTGGGGGGGGGGGGGGGCATATTCTCATAGACTTGCATCAGAAAGCAAAAAGTCTAGAACTGGCCCTGCCAGCTGTCCATCAGACGGAGTCACAGTCCAATCTTTACTGTAGTCATGAATGTTAGTGACAGCAACATAGGGAAAAAAGTAATTTTATAGTGCATTTTATACAGTTGTATTCTACATTTTACAATTTTTTGTGATAGTTGCTTTTTATCCATAACTTTACTTTAGATCTCAATCTCAACAATACACAAGTGTAATGTATTTATTTTTAAAAAAAAAAAAACCCTCTGTCATCTTTGCTGACATGAACATTCAATTTTCTGTTATTTTTTCAAACGCCCTGTAATCTTGAGAATGGCATATATCTGGGTTGGCAATCCATACACACACATTCTCTATAATGATTTATGTCATTAGACAAATACACAATGTCATGTAGTTACACAAGCTCTGCAGAGAGCTGGCTGAGATGTACAGGATGTATTGGGTCACAGGCATGACCTGCACAAGGCTCTGGAATGTATTGGTGAATTGTGCAAGAAGCGTATTAACTGAGGCGTGTGATTGAGGTCTCAGTACTCCTACTGTTCCCATTCAGCTCCCCATTAGAGGATTCTCATTTGCTACAAAGGGTGGGAAGCCGTTCAAACCTGGACTTGAGAGGCTTAAATGTGCAAGTGTCTGACATGGAATCTGGGACAAAGGATTTTACACGGTACACACTGCTGTCCCCAACTGTGTCACCCTTGCATAGTTTAGACTGACTAGTCCCCATCACTTGAGGACAGAAGTGCTGTCTCATAAAGTATTTGCTGGGTCTTTTGTTGCAGATGTAAACACAGACAGACTTATCGTCAGCAAAATGGTAGAAAGAATTTGAACAAGCTTGTGGATGAAAACCACACGTTATCCTTTTATTTATGCGTATGAGAATACATTTGCAGTAATTAACAGTGCTCACAGTTAAGTGCACTGTATGTCAGTATTTTTTAAATAAGTGTATTGAAAGTACATGGCTGGCTGGGTTCTGTAGTTCCTTTTTCCTGTTGAAATGATGTTGAAAAACAACCAATGACATTATTTGTTAAATACAAGTGAAAACTTCTCACTGTATCCCATCATCACCCGGGGGAGAAGGTCATGGAGGAGCTGGAAGGAGGCTCCAGCCAGTTTTTCCTTGTGAGCACAGATCATCTGACCCCCAATCTTATCCTCCCTCTGCTGAGGTTTAAAATGGACCTGAACTCATGCACAGGATAGAAGGAAAACATAGAGAAATGCACCCTATATGTATTTAGAAAGTTTAGCCTGTCTAATTGCCCCTCATTTGTGTCTCAAGCTGTAATTTGATCACTCCCCTGTGTCACATGACTGCCACAGCAGAGATGGCATATAAGCCAATTTGAAAGCACAGGCTGTTAAAGAGACACTGAAGTCTAAAAAAAACCATCTTTTTATTTAACAAATGTGTTTAACATATTAGCCCTAACTAAGCCGCCGCTTTCCCGCCGCTGTAAACTATCTAAATTCCCCCTAACTCCTCCCTCCCTTTCCCCTGCAAAATCCACGACTTTTCTTGGTCGTGGATTTTGCTGCCCTAAGCGATTCCGTGTGAGGCAGAGCTATGAGCTGCAGCCCTGCCTCACACGCGTCTGTCAGCGGCGGATCTCCGCCTCTCCCCCGCCCCTCTCTGTGAAGGAAGACTGAGAGGAGTGGGGGAGAGGCGGTGATCCGGGCTGAGAGGCAGAGCTGCGGCTCATAGCTCTGCCTCTCACAGAAGCGCTGCCCGGATTGTCCCCCGGGGAGTTTGGGGGGATATAGATAGTGTACAGCGTCGGGAATGCGGCAGTTTAGTTAGGGCTAAGATATTAAACATATTTGTTAAACAATAATACTTTTTTTGAGACTTCAGAGTCTCTTTAACAATATGTCTGCTTCCATAAATCAGGAAGTAGAAACCGTACAGATTTATTTTAGGATTTGTATCAGCTGTAACAAAGAAATGATTTTTTGTTTAAAGGTTATATGCTGTTGTGTATCTTTTAGAGCAGAGAGGACGTTCTGAGTTCAGGTTCACTTTTATTCTGTGGCCAGCACTGCAGCCCAGCAGAATGACATTCCTATTCATTTCCTCCATGCTTAGTGTATAATAACACATATAGCACTTCCCATACCCTCCTCAGCATCTTTATAAAAGAGCAGCGAGCTATGGCTTCTTAATCCAGGTAGGTCAGTGTTATGTAAGGTACACTTAGCTTTCATAAACACATTGGCTAAGGTATGGAAATGATTAAGGATTTTTTTTTTTTACACGTTGGGCCGGGTGGACCTCTGCTGAGCGGATGTGCTGGGCATATAGAGGTGGAGCAACTCCCTCTCTCCTTGCAACTCCATATTTTGTTAACAGATTCTTAAGTCACGTGACTAATGGAGAAAAGCTGTCTCTCCTGACAGGTGTGACTGTCCTGCTAGGAAATCTGCGTTATCAGATTTATTTTTTTTTTGGCAAAATGCGTTCACACTAGGCTCTGCCGTTGCTCAACAAAGTCAAGCAATAAAACAATTAGACAAGTACAATAATGGTCAGCAGTTCATAGACCGTGTCATACGAGATTATGCAGCTCTGTTTTGTGACTGCCCTTTATTCCAGTGGTTGCAACATTACTCTTCATGGTGGAGGGATTTGTACCGGTCTCGGTTGCTGGTCATGGGAAGCGAGGGGGAAGATTATAGATCCAAATATATCCATATAGAAGGTAGAAATGCATTGAACTGCAGAAACTGGGTGTAATTGCACCGGTAAAACTTTTCCCACTAAAAAGCCTCCCTTTTTTAAGATCCTTGTGTTCTGTATTCTAACATGGAAAAAATACAGGAAGGGTATCACTTAAGCACTATAACATGGATTTATTTTTATTATGCTGATTACATGGGAGCCTTTAATTAGCTGACATCAGTCTAGTTTTAATACATTAATTAATTCTGATAACAAAATGCCACTGAGATGTATGCCATATGATCTTGGTGTGGTTTGACTTGTGGTAAATGGCTTTAACACAGCTACAACACATCTTCTTTTTTTGCAGGCAATTATAATGTTTGGTTATCATTTTATTACCCACAAAAAGTACCCAGTTTGCCTGACTGTTGTGAAGCGTTTCTGATATGTTCCATTTTCTTCTTACATCTGAAGAAACCGAGAATTCCCAGGGCCTGCTGTAACATCTGCCCATATAATCTGAAATACCATGAATCTTATCATGTGCCTTTATTTTCTTTTTGAATTATTGATTTATTTTAGCTCAGTTTCCACAGGGAATGGAACTCTTGTGCAATTGTTTTTTATGTGCTAGATACAGATATCAGTTATCTTACTTGGATGGTATTTTATTTTTCAGTTTAAAGGTGGCAGACCAGAGCTCAGTGGCAATGTCACCCCGGAGGATCCAGATTCGATCTCTTGGATGACATTCCAGGGCTGAGGCTGTACAGATGCTTCACTAATCTGCAGGCTAGCGGCGTGTTCTGTTGCTATACAGGAAGGGGCAAAAGGAGCGGCACAAATGTGATGTCACGGTGGAGCCAGGTGAGTGAGGAGAGCAATGGTCTCAGCCGGCGCTTGGCTGAAGCGATTCCCCAGGCTAATTGCTGGCTCTGAGGGTTTGGGCAGGGTCTTCTGTACTCACACTGGAATCTTGTCAAAGGCAGTTGTTATAAGCCCACTCAGCTGTGTTTCATGTAGCGTGTGTGCACTGCTTAGAGGCAATGGTCAGACTAGGCCTGATTCCATAGCAGACAAACTGACATGTCAACAGATCCTATGTTCTACGCAGCATCCGTTCACACATCCATTTTGACCATCTCCACTGTGCACTTTGCGTTAACACAGTGCAATGTCCTGTCTTGTACAATTTTTCCGGATAGTGCATGGATATGACATAGATAGCAAAACGTCTATTCTATCTGTCCATGTAGAGAACCCGGTGTGAGTGTGAACTTAGCCTGAGACCAAAAGCTGTCTGTCTATTGGCAACACCTATTATTTTGCCTATCGGAAACCTTCTCAGCACATTGCAAGCTCTGCCCCTAAGTAATGAAAGGGAGGAGGTGTGTGTGTATGTGTATGTGTATATATTATATTATATTTTATATTATATTATATTTTATATTATTATATATATATATATATATATATATATATTATATATATATATATATATATATATATATATATATATATATATATATATATATATATATATATATATATATATATAATATATATTCCACTTGAAGATTTGATGGGCAAGTTTTGTACATAGGAAGTCTTTTGCTCTACTAGGCAGCACTGCATTTAAGTGGTATGTATGCTTGACTTGCATTAAGTACATAGTCCAGCTGTGACAATATAACACCAACAGTTTTCCCATGTTTTGTGCGTTTCTGACATGCTCCAGTTTCCTCTTGAACATCAAAAATGTATTGTTAAAGGGTTGATTGGCTTTTCTTTGACACTCTGAAATTGGCCCTAGACTGGTAGGGACAACAGATTGTTAGCCCCTCTGAAGGCTGGATCAATGAGTGTGGGATCTTGGGATGCAATACAAAAAGTTTTGGAGGGGGTCAGAGGTCAAGACAGAGTTGACTGAAGCCAAAACAGGTGAAAGGTAGCTACATGGACTATCCAATTGGATGGTGGGATCATGTGACCCAGAGTTGGAAGAGTGTGTTGGAAGAGCAGGATCAGGGGTAATAAAAAGCAAAGGAAAACAGCGCTGGAGATTTCGGCACAGCCGGTGTGGCCATAAGCCGTAATAGGAATTAAGGCTAAAGTGCCGCTTAGACAATAATTTAGGCACTGTCAAAGGATGGAGCCCAAATGCCTTTTAAAACAGCGTAATTCCGAATTACATGTCAGCCTGGAGGGAAAATAGTAATTAATGCCACAGGGACTTTTGCGGGAGCATTGTAAGCCCTTTTTTGGCTTCACCCTGCGCCCAAATCTCCAGTACAAGAAAACTTTGTACTGCGCCTGCACCGTAAGCTCCCGATGATGCACCTGGCCGCAGTTCTATTCATCTAGTTAGACGAATAATTAGCAGGTCACCGGCGGAGGGGGAACAGAGGTGGACGGCGCGTGACATTACAGCTGCAGGGGGCTGATAGAAGCCCCAGGTAAGTGTCAGTTTTAGCTTTTTTACAGATACCAGAGAACCCCTCTTAGGGATGCAGTAAAAAGGTTGGATTTAAAAATCAAAATAATGGAACTAACATTTAGAAATAATAAAACCAAAGTGAAAAAATCCCCAAACATTGCTGTGAAGGCTAGAGCAGACAAGAAAGAGGAACACAATTCCTGTCTCCTACAAAAAACTATTGTTGAAGAGAGATTCGCTGCCGGGTTTATTTGCATGTATTTGTTTATTTTTTTGCAGGTATGTTTCCTAACACATAGTGTTTTTCATAATCTATTCTAGTTACATAATAGAATGAATGTCCCTTTTCAGGCTGCAGTGATCAAGCCTTTTGTATTCTTCACAGGCATCCAGTCTATCATCAGACATCTCCTAATGCTGCCTCCTGGTTTTTGGGCAGTGAAATTCAGGGGACCATCTGCAGGGCAAATGTGTTTATCTGTCTTTAAAAATACCGAAATAATTGCAACAGTCCTGATTTCTCAAGCAAAAGCCTGACGTCCCCCTCGCTTTTCCCCTTGCGTTATTTGAGAACTCGGCTTGAAGGCTTAGCAGCGAGAAGCCATTACATTTTGCATTATTAAACTAAAGATTAAAGCAACACAGATGTTGCGGCAGTGGTTAATGCCATGTTAGATTATGTCGGTAACAGAGACTTCAGACACTGCGCTTATAGACCTAAGTATAATTTCATTTAAACAGTTCTATATAGACAAGGACGCTTCTCTTTGATCTCATTAATGAGATAACCTGTACACTCCTTTTCTTTTATTGACTTTTAAAACCTGTAAACTGCTGTGTGGGTTGTTATGCAACAGCCATAGAAAGTGTTGTGTAAAAGCGATAGTACTGCCTATAAAAGCACTAAAGCTGTATAAAAAATGAGGCTCAGCGTAAGGCGACATACAAGTATTTAAAGTGTTAGTGTATTTATAACAGAGCATGCTTAAAATAACATGAAATGAGGCTCTGATAAGTAATGCAATATCCCTATTGCTGATGTTTGTTTTTAGTTCAACAAACATGTTATCTCCTATATCAGATGACTTTGTAGGAATGATTCTGCAGCTGCAGATGTTATCAGCGCTTCAAAATAGGGTTTATTATGAGTGTAGAGAAGTTATATTAGCCATGTACACAGTGGAGAAAGATTATATAAGCAAAGCCAGCATAGGCTGTAGCTTGTTTACTACAGACAGAGCCGTGGGCTCTAGTGTACATATTCCTTCATTATTTTCATTTTCATATTTTTGAGATTTATCTTGTTGCATTAGTAGTTATTACCCCAGTTTAATGTACTATGTCAATTTACATCAAAGAAAAAAAAAATATGTCCCCTGTGAGAGGAGGACTTGTAGTTCACAGGAAGTAGGTGGTGAGGGTTTATAAGACCTCACACTGCTAAACAGGAAATTGATAGGGCAAGAGTTTTTTTGTTTGTTTTTTTATGATTAGTTAACCCATTAGCAGCTTCAAAGGAATTATTTCATTTAGATAAGTGCACTGCTTTTGACCTCAGTTGGCCGAAATTGTTGTGCTGTAAATTCTTTGAATGTATTCATGTGTCTCTGCTAGTAGAAAATATAGAAACTGAAAGCAGAAGTCTCCGGTATTGTCTCACACTGCCCCCTAGTGACCAGTGGCCATAAATACACATTTGAGCAGTACTTATTAGTAGCAAGGAAATGTAACAAATAAGAAATAAAAAGAAAGTGCTAAAATAAATTGACCTGGAGCACTTGCAAACCTCTAAATAAATTGGCTGCTAAAGTATTAAACCACTACAGGGAAGCACAGATCTACAGCTGATTTGGGGGGGAGGGGGATAATAAGGGCTGGTTCACACCGACTTCTGCTGTTTACCATTGAAATTGACTGACAACCATATTGAGATGAATAGAAGTATTTACTAGAGCTGCCCCCATCCTGTGGAACTTTCTCCCACTGCCCATCAGGCTTGCCCTCTCCTTCAGCACCTCCAAACAAGCCCTCAAAGCCCACCTCTTCAAGGCCTACTCCACCTCGCCAATGCCCAACTTTCTTTGCTGTGATCCTTTCGAAATAGCCTCCCTCCTATTGTGTCATCACCCCCTACCATTAGATTTTAAGCCTTTGGCAGGGCCCTCTTTGTTTATCCTACTTGATCATGCATCCTGCTCACAGAATAGCATGAACTTGAATTGGGACTACTACTGCAGTGTATGATTTGGCTTTGTGTATCTTGCTGCTTATTACCTGTATTGAGTTGCTCGTCACCCCTATTATCATTGCCTGTAACCTTAATTATTGTCCGGTTCTGCGTAATATGTTGGTGCTATATAAATACAATTAATAATAATCTCGGTGAGTTTTCCATGATTTGCTGGCAATTTCGTTGGCTGCTGCATGTTGCAGGTGGTTCCATGTCCCCATATAGGGCTCAAATACAACGGAATCAATGCCAATCACTTTTTTGCTCAGTTGCAGAAATGCGCCACCTTCTGATCAAAGCAGGTTGTTTTGGTGCATGAAGATCAGCACCGAAAATAGCAATGTAATGTAATGCTGCACGTGATGCGTAAGGGTCATTTGGGGCTCCGGCGGTTTCCCTTGCGACAACTCGGAGGGGAAATAGTATTTAACACCACCGGGGACTTTAGTAGCAGCAGAGTGAGCCATCATTCGGCTCTCCCGCCACCCAACTCACCGGTGACGCATACATACGTCCTCCTGCAGAAACCCACCTGAACCAAGCTTAAGGCTACTTTCACACCAAGACGTTGCGTTTTAGGGGACGTTAAGGTCGCATAACGTGCCCCTAACGCAACGTATGGTGGTGTTGAAGTTGGACGTCAGATTGAGCCGCTTTATGCGGCTCTCAAAGAAGCAGCTCCAGGATAGTGATGGTAAGTCCGGATCTTTTTAAGGATTCGGATCATTTGAATCGGATCATTGAAAATATCCGGATCTTTGAACCGAATCATTTGAATCATTTTACTAAGGAAGCAGACTGGGTGAAATGACTAGCAGGACTGGACTTTCCCTGCATTGTACATTCTGTATGTTCCTGTTTCTTCCAGACAGACATCCACTGTGAACCGAATCTTTCATTGTGATGATCCGGATAATTCGACTCACAAAAAAGATCCGGATCAAATGAACGATTAGTTCATGATCCAGACAACACTACGAGTCCCACCACGAGTCACCACAGTGCAGTGAATATTAATTAGCCATGTGGCTAGTCACTGAGCATGTGCAAACAATCTTACGCAGCTCTATAGGGGTATAACGTACAACATGCTGCACTTTCATTTAACGTGCAGCGTTATACCCTAACGCAACGTGTGCACTGTGAACAGCACATTGATTTTACAGTGATGTGAGTTAGGCTGCGTTACTGGCTGCTGTAACGTGGGACTTTAACGTCCCACTGTGAAACCAGCCTAAAGATAATACTTTTTACCTCCACTAAACATAATAGCTATGAGATGAGCCTTCCTGACAGCTCTGTCTGTCTGAGATTGTGGGCCTCATAAATGGAAGATGGAGACAGGGCAGCAGTGTTGATGCAGGTGGTAATATGCAAGATCATGCTATCAGAGGAACCCAAGACCATGTAAAGGAAATGCATAAGCCACACAGTGAAATGCATAACCTTGTCATGCAGCAAGGATGCAGATAATGGGGGTAGCTGGAGTTCATGGTAATGGGCTCAGTGTACAGTCATTGGCTAAACTTGGGATTCAAATGCCAGCAGATTAGCTAGATCTTGATGTATGGCTGCCTTTTAGTTTTACCTCTATGGATTTTGCTGCTACGCATGACTTGCCTAACAGCATTAATTCTTAATATAATGTTTCCCATGCATATCTTTGTTTAATCATTGGGTTTGTCTGAGAGCAAGGAACATTTCGCCTGGGATTTTGGTTTCTCACCATCACAAACAAACGTTTCATTTGTATTGGGATTAGCAAAACCTCTTGTTGCTGCATAAGTTTGGAATAGTGGAGCCTTGTTGTGGGCAAGTAAGATTAGCACGCTCATTAGTTTTGCCCATTGTTATCGATGTGTCGGGATGGAAAGACACAGTATGGAGCATTCAGAAGTGGAATGTTTATCCTTGCCCCTCTCTGGTGCTGAGGCCCGTGTGCGCTCAGACAGCCTGAGCAGCACTGGCTCGTATGGCAGGTTTGTGCTGCGTCAGAGGGTGGCCCAGCTCATGACCTGTGTGGAAGATGTCAGCTCTGACGAGGACATACATGAAGAACTCTCCCGCTCCATCGATCAGGCTTTTCTAATCTGTGGAAAACTGATGACTTCAAAAATGCAGGATTTCAGGTTATGTGGTCCCATTTCATGTTTTATGTGTGCTGTTGATGTATAAAGTGTGTGTGTGTGTGTGTGTGTGTCTCTGCCATTCTGTTTATCTTATTAAATATTTTTTTCATGCAGTAGTGACTACCATGTATTTCTGTACATAAACTGTGCTTGTGGCTATTGGCGTAGCTTATTCAAGACTTCTCTTGAGCTGCAACGTTGATCTGGAAAAATCTGTGTGCTCTGTGACTTCCCAGTTTGTTGGATGTTTGTTCATTTATTTATACTTCACGCAATGGAAGTGTAGGCATTGAGGTATATTTGACTTTTCGTACTTCTCTATTGATTCCTCTACACTTCTTTTATGTTTTGTTAGTCACTAGGGCTATGGTTGCCGCGCTTATTCTATGCATTCCTTACTAAGACAATCGCTAGAAGAGATGGGCAGTGCTAATCGTTCTGGCTTACATACAGGTTTAATGCAAACTCTATGTAACTTGGAACTGGGCCAGACCAAATAATCAGGAAATGCATTAACTGGCTCAGTTCCAAACTGCATACATTTTGCATGTACGTGAAATTATTAGTATTCCAGGATTATTTGCTTAGGAAAAGCATGCAGGTGAAGACTCCTGACTGGTTGTGGGCTTCTTTGGGGTCATTGAATGACCAAATACTGAAATACTTGGATGTGTACAACAGCTAGAGAAGAGGAAAGGAAACCCGAGCTGAAGATATCCTGACGAGATAAACAATTGTATCTATCCTCCTACTCCTAAAAAATACTTTTTTTTTAGCATCCTGCAGTTTTACTTTCTGCGTGTCCGCTAAAAAAAGTTTAATATTGTATAAGCTTATATGCTGACACAGTCTTTCAGTGTCCCAGAAGCTAAAATATATGAAATGTTGACCTATTTTTCTCCCCTCCCTGCTCTCAGAAGCTATTTTCTGCCAGGAAAGTGTTTTATGGTTGTAATTCCTCACCAGTGAGGGTTACGCTATTGTCCAACTTAATTCTTACTTGAGAGAAACGGTCACTTGCATACTTAAATATTAACTCTTTCAGACAGAAAAACGATCACAGACTAGTTATTTGCATCCAAAGCACTGCACATACACGTCTATCTCATCATGTCACAAGTCACCTAGAGTTTCGTTTATGACAATTCAGCTCTCATATTTCTATAAGCACATAATTAACCCTGTACATAGTGGCACATATATGGCAAGTCTGTGTTTGGATACTGTTTTGCATCCGGTATAGTTACCGTAGTCCTCCCTGCATAAAATATTCCTCTTGTTATGAAGTGCAGATTCGAAGACCTGTTATCATATAATTTCTGTCCTATTTTTTTGTATGTATGCTTTAAATTAGTAAGGGAGAACTCTGGAATTTTCTTTAGGAGTATAGGAGCTGACTTTTTTTATTTGTCTGTGGAAAACTCCACATGCTCTATGCTGGTCATACACCTGACATGTAGCTACTGGAGCTGCCTAAAATGTAGTGCATTTTAGGGCTTGCTAACCTCTGGCAATAACTGCTTGTCTTTGTTGTGGGGTATTAGGGGTGGGGGGTTGTAGCAATTGGTCAAGTCATTCATACAGCATTAATCAATGTGTACCAAGTAGTATGTTTATTTCAGTAGTTTTGGTGATCAGTCACCAGGCTTCAGCGCCTGAGTGAACTGTCTTATTCAGTGCTTGTGCCCTGAGGCAGGTGGTAGTTGATCAGCAGAAGAACTGCTAAGCAATCAAATAGCTTGGCCATCCCTTTAAATGAGCCAGAAGGGTGACTAGAGAAGGAATAGAGCACCTCTCTAGGTTTTAATGCTTCATATGTTTTGTTTTGTTGTTTTTTTGCAGATATTTTTCTCATTTCCTGTGGTATTGTCAGCCACAGGAAATGAGAATCTCTTCAGTGAAGTAAAGACAACAGAAATTACATACATGCGGCATGGGAAAGGTTTATCATTGTTTTAAGACCTATTTTACCTGTCCAGATTTTTCATTATTGGTGAAGGTAAACAGGAGACTATGCCATTGCTCATAAATGGCCATATTTGATGCATCCATTCCAGAGTAGTGTCCTTTGGAAAAGTCAGTGGCATAACCCAGGGATGTGTTAGAAACTAGTAACAGCCAGGGGAGGGGCTGTTCCAAGCTGACAAACAGTTTTCACTGGCACAGAGCAGATCAGCTGACCCCCACATACCTCCTCCCACTGCTATGGACAGAATAACTCTTTTTGGCCAGCACTGCAACTCAGTAGTCTGTTCTTGGCTCCACACAATCTTATAAAGCATTTAACCCTTCCCACATCCTCCCCAGTGTGTAAAATCCATGTGTGCCTCTCATCACACTGCCCTGTCTGCAGTAAGATTTCCATTGACTATTTATTTTACCCTCACATAAAGACTTTGGATAGTGTGTGTAGGAAGGGTTACATGATTTGTTAGACAGAGAGCAGGGTCGAGGTCAGACACTGCTGAGTAGCAAATCTCCAGTTCTGGCCACAAAGAGTTAACCTCTCAGTAGCAAAGGTGGGTGGGGTCAGGTGATGTGTGCTCACAATGATAGGCTGGCTGGAGTCCCCTCCCAGTTTTTACCTGGCTGCCATGTGTGGGTGAGGACTAGGTAGGAAATTAAGGAGCAGCTTGGTCTGTCCAATTAAATCAGAGTTATATTAACATGGAAAAGGAGCTACAGGACACAGCCAGATATATAAATACTATACTTATTGCAAGAAATACAGACATGCAATCAGTGGCGTAGGTAGAGACTATGGGGCCCTATAGCAAAACTTTCATGGGGCCCTCAGAAGTAGACACTCTTGAGCAGTGCCACCTGCCCCCCCCCCCCCCCCCCCAATAGATATGAGATAATAGAGAAATTAACATTGTCATGCAGTCTACACTGCATATAGTCCATGGGCACTGAGACACAGCCGGAGGGTGGAGGAACACAAGAAAGTTAATAGTAAATTCATCAAGTACCACCTGGACCCTCTCTGCTCCAGGGCCCCATAGCAGATACTATGACGATTGCTACACCCCTGCATGTAATGCTCAAAACATTGTACATTGCTAATTAATGCACATTTACTATTGTATGTATTGAAGGGCTTGTATTGTTACTGATTGAAAATTCTCCCCTAAATTCCGTGATGTCAAAAGTCACAGAAATGATAGGTACACACGGAAAATACAGTGAGGTATTCTAATCCTTCTACTTCTGTCTTACAGTAAAGTTTCACTCACACACTCTGCCTTGACATTTTACTTCCTGCATATGCTGTGACATTAAAAATGAATTTCTCTGAAAGGGCGTCACAACATATGCATGAATAGCAGAAGGTGCAGTTGAAGAAGATGAGTAGACAGTGACTTGCAGCTTTCAGGTTTGCATCAACCACAGTTCAGGGATTGGTTTGCCACATTCAGATACTCTATTGGGATTGCTTTGGGTGGGTAGAGAGTGGCTCAATACCCGGTTTAGCTGCCACATAACTACTGACAACCCACTGAGACTATGTAAGCAATCTGATGTACTTCGCTTTCCAGGTGCTTTCAGAAATGTCATGCAGCTGTTCCTGTTAATGGAGCCTTAAAGGGAACTTGAAGCGAGAGGTATATGCAGGCTGCCATATTTATTTCCTTTTAAGCAATACCAGTTGCCTGCCTATCCAGCTGATCCTCTGCCTCTAATACTTTTAGCCATAGACCCTGAACAAGCCTACATCAGATTAGCTGCATGTTTGTTTCTGGTGTGATTCAGACACTACTGCAGCCTAATAGAACAGCAGGGCTGCTGGGCAACTGTATTGTTTAAAAGGAAGCACTAGACACCAGGGATGACTGTGGGGGGAGAGGGGGTTGGCACTCTAGGCACCAGGAATATTTGCATGGGAAAGGGAGGGAATCCTCACTAGACTCCAGGGATTACAGCAGGGGTCTCAAACTCGCGGGCCATTTGCGACCCTCGGTACAATATTTTGTGGCCCGCGCCGGCAAAAGCAAAAGAGACACGGAAGCGAACTATTTTACCTTATAGTTCGCTTCAGTGCTCCCAAGTAATCCGCTGCATCCCCGACGCTAAACGAGGGCTGCAGAGCCCCCAAATCCCCCGGGCAAACATCCACGACTGCGCTGAGGGGCAGAGCTTCCAGCTGTACCTCTGCCCCTCCTGACGTCAATCGCCGCACGGATCGCCGCCTCTCCCCGCCCCTCTCTGTGAAGGAAGAGTGAAAAGGGCGGGCAGAGGCGGCGATCCGCCGCGATTGACGTCAGGAGGGGCAGAGCTGAAGCTGAAAGCTGTGCCCCTTCCAGGAAATGCCGGCGGATTGCCCCCCGGTCGATTTGGGGGCTCTGCAGGCCTTGTTTTGCTGCGGGGACACGGCGGATTACTTGTAATGGGAGCACTGAAGCGAACTATAAGGTAGGACACTTCATGTTCAGAAGAAATAATTAAAACTGTTAATAATGACATTTGAAGACTTTTTTTGTGAAATCCCTTATGCGGCCCAGCCTCATCCTGACTTTGCCTCCTGCGGCCCCCAGGTAAATTGAGTTTGAGACCCCTGGATTACAGTATGGGGAAGGGAGGAGGGAACCAGGTCCAGGTTGGCACGGTTATTGAATTGCTATGCTTCCCATCTGCCTCATGCCTCTTTGGAGACTGACAGCAACCCATAGCCATGGAAGCTGTTGCATGTAGAAGAGGCAGGATGCAATTTAAGAAATATAAAATGCACAGAAGAGTGATATGCAGTAACTATGGCAGAAATCAAGTTTTATCTGTATGAAACCATAAACTTGACCAGTTAGGTTATGTATTACTTCATTTAGCCGATGTTTATTTTATAACTATCAGAATGTCTGTGTCCTCTGCTTGTCACAAAAACTTTTTACCTATTCACACACGTTATTTTATTTTTTTATTTGTTCCTTTTGCACGTGTCTTTATTATACTTGCATGCAGATTCTTTATCTTCACAGTGATGATAAATCTCTCACCCACCATTGTTGTGTTTGCCTTCAGGCTGCATATTGTTACTTGGAATGTGGGCACAGCCTTGCCCCCTAGAGATGTCAGCTCATTACTGCTACTCGATTCATCTACTGAAAAAGTTGATATGTACGTCATTGGGTAAGTGTTAATTACCAGCTGCTTTTTACAGGTGCGTTTCTCATTCGTTAGAAAGAAAAAAACAAAACCTACTTACAGTAGATGGAAATAGTTTGACTGTGATTGTGCTGTTCCTTTGCAAGAAGAAGTAAGCGCTATAATATTATGGAGCTGATTTATACTGTAAGGTCTGGTACACACCATGCAATTTTTGCTCCTTATTGAGCGTGTGACCAGATCGATATTCAAGTTTGACATCATAGAAGAAAGCTAGCAAACACACAAACATTTTTTAAATTTATTTTTAAAAGTGTGTGTGTGTGTGTGTGTGTGTGTCATTCATATTTATTTCCGTGATCGTTTTTCCGAACGGAAATAGGATCTCTAGTGGAAGTTGCACAGTATAGGCACGCTGCTTGGTACACTTAGGCCACATACACACATCAGACTATAGTCTTTGGAAAATGAAAGATCACAGACCAATCTTACCATCCTTCATGTAGTATGAGAGCCATACCTTCACAGTCTTTTCTATGGAGCTGAACTCCCCATCAGAAAAAAATCTTTGCAAGATGCTGCACACACAGGTGCTGTACAGACACAAAAGATCAGTATCTGCAAAAGATCTGTTCCTGCCAAAAATCCATTCCTGCAAATTGCAATGAAAGTCTATGAGATCTGCAGATCATTATACACACATGATTTAACTGACATTCATCTGCAGATCAAGCAGTCATCTGCAGATCTGAAAATCCATCCTGGTGGATCTGATCTGCAGATGAATGTCAGTTAAATCATGTGTGTATGATGATCTGCAGATCTCATAGACTTTCATTGCAATTTGCAGGAATGGATTTTTGGCAGGAACAGATCTTTTGCAGATACTGATCTTTTGTGTCTGTACAGCATCTGTGTGTGCAGCATCTTGCAAAGATTTTTTTATGATGTGGAGTTCAGCTCCATAGAAAAGACTGTGTAGAGTATGGCTCTCATACTACATGGAAGGGGGTAAAATTGGTCTGTGATCTTTCATTTTCCAAAGACTATGGTCTGAAGTGTGTATGAGCCTTTACACAGCACAATAAACAGTACTTTGGCAATGCAACTGGTTTCCTTTTAAATCCTTGTTTTTTTTTTTGTTTAGACTTCAGGAAGTGAATTCCAAGATAGTAAGCTTTCTCTCAGATTTGGCTTTTGATGACCCATGGAGTCTGTTTCTTATGGATATATTAGCTCCACTAGGTTATGTAAAGGTGAGTATCTGTTTTTTCATATCAGAAATAATTATTAATTTTAGTATTTATATAGCTGACCTCTTACACAGTGCTTTTACAGAGTATATATATATATATATATATATATATATATATATATATATATATATATATATATATATATATATATATATATTATTCTTGTCTCTAACTGTCCCTCAGAGGGGCTCACAATTTAATCCCTACCATAGTCCAAGTTAGAGGGAAGCCGATTAACATATCTGTATGTCTTTGGGATGGTGGAGGAAACCAGAGCGCCAGGTGGAAACCAGGGCTGGGGAGTTTTTTGAGTGCCTGGAGTCGGGAAAAAAATTCTCCGACTCCTAATGAATTTAAACTGTAATTAAAATAGAAAATATGATAACATTTTCTATTTCTCAGATAATAGTCATCCTAAATAATTTATACATACAGTAATAGCTGTGCTTAGTCCACAAAAATGAAATAAACCAATTAAAATAAGTTACTTGTGCTGCTTCAATAAAGCAGTCCCCGTATTTTTAAAGTCAGATATACACATCTGATTGTGACTGTATATATGATGTGTACACAGGAATCTCTTATATATACTAAATAACATCTATGCTGTAAGTATAAAGCCTGATGTGTAGCCGTGTCACTAATAGAGATGGTCAATGAGATGGAAATAATTCTGCACTGATGCTGATATATGCAAATGTATGCACTCCCTTTGCTGATGAAATCAAATAATTTGATATGTTAAAATTTGGTTTGGTGACTACGAATTAAATGGTACCTGAGAAGGATGAAAAGAAAAGCTTTATACATACCTGGGGCTTCTTCCAGCCCCCTTCAGGCTAATCAGTCCCACGCTGTCCACCTCCACCACCTGGATCTTTTGCTATGAGTCCTGGTAATTCAGCCAGTCAGCGCAGTCCGGCCGCATGCCGCTTCAACAGCCAGGAGCGTGCTGCGCAGGTGTAGTACGCTCCCGGGCGGTGGAGTGTGTGCATGCGCACTACGCCAGACTGGCTCAAGTACCTGGACTCATAGCAGAAGATCCAGGTGGCGGAGGAGGACAGCGAGGGATTGAATATGATTAGCCTGAAGGGGGCTGGAGGAAACCCCAGGTATGTATAAAACTTTAATTTCATCTGTCTCAGGTTTACTTTGTTACACAGTAGTACTATACTCTACATATGCACTCTCCACAGAGCTGCAGGGAATCCTCTGAGAATGTTGTGCACATTGAACACAGAAGTGTTGTCTATCACCCATAAACCTGGTTCAGATTGTGCATGAAGAATGTGTAATAGAGGAAGAATCTCCTTATTCCCCTGCAGAGTACCTGCACATCACTCTTACATGTACCCACAGTTACATTGCCTATGGCCTGATAGATGTTCTTTGTTCCGGTCTGTACCTTTTACAAGTACTCTTACCAAGGACTAGTTTTAGTCTATGACTAAAGGGAATACATATGGCAGTCTCCATATCCTTCTCACTTCAGTTGTCTTGTAAAATTCCTAAGCGTTGGCAGTTAAGAGACAAATTTCATGTTACATAATTTCAATCAACAAGATTGTAATATGCAAATTAGAGGAGTCGAGGAGACGGAGTCGGTGGAATCCTAAACTGAGGAGTCGGAGTCGGTGGACTTTTGTACCGACTCCACAGCCCTGGTGGAAACCCACACAGACACAGGGAGAACATACAAACTCTGTACAGTGCTCTGTCTGGGATTCGAACCGGAGACCCAGTGCTGCAAGGAGAGAGTGCTATTTACTATGCCAGAAATGTACAATGAATCTGTAAAGTATGTATTCACTGTGATGGGCAGTGCCAGTCTGTATGATTGCATATGGTGATCGGAGGATGGCAGGTAGAGATCAGGGCCATACTACCCGTTGGAATGCAGGCTTGACCATGCTTGATCATTGTGAAAAAAAAGTTTCCCAGCCTCATTACACTTCTTGTAAGTGTACTTCCTACACTTATAGGACGCATTCGCAAAAAATTACTGTGGCCATCTTGTGGCCAAATAGTAAAACTATATCCAAAACCATTTTTCATATATAAATACATAGTTTTACATTATAAATTAACTCATTACCGCCCACACTCTCCAGTTTATTTATTTTTTGTAATAAAACAAAATGACAATTAAAAAAAAATACATAAATAGTTACCTTAGGGATTGAACTCTTTAAATATTTATGTCAAGAGGGTATAACACAGTTACTTTATAAACTTTGGGTTTGTAATTAGGGATGGATGCAAAACTGAACAAAATGCACCTTTATTTCCAAATAAAATATTGGTGTAATAATCGGGACAAATGGGCAAATACATTTCATGGATTTTAATTACAGTAGCATGCATTATTTAAAAACTATAATGGCTGGAAACTGAAAAATGTTTTTCCTAAATGTTTTCCTATTTTCCCATTAAAACACATTTAGAATAAAATCATTCTTGGCATGATGTCCCACCTAAAAAAAAATTGGTGGTGAAAAAAACAAGATATAGTTCATTTCATTTTGATAAGTAATGATAAAGTTATAGGCAAATGAATGGAAGGAGCGCTAAAAGGTGAAAATTGCTCGGATTCTGAAGGGGTAAAACCCCTCAGTTGTGAAGTGGTCAAAGTTGCACATAGCTTGCAGGTTTGGCTTTTTAATGAGGACAGACTCCTCTTACAGAAACGGACATTAAAATGTATACTTTATAAACTGTGGTACAGTATACATTTTATCACTGTGATATTTTACCTATATATTACACATGGGCACATACGTATGTCTAAATTTTTGTTCAACCACTAATAGAAGTAGACTTCGAGATATTTGGTGTTTACCTAGTAGACCATTTAGGTAATGGTCCACCTTTTGGATTTTGATTTCTAGGATATGTGGACTTTGAAGCAGAACACTGAGCCACAAGCAGTACCATTTTCATGTGGGCTTTATTATGTAATGCATAATTTTGTGCATGAAATTGGGTTCTGATGAACCCAATGCAGATGCTCCTCAGGGTCCTATTCTCATCCTTGGCAAGTTCCTTGATGATAGGTCCAGTGCTGACAACTGCTGAGCTCCTCTAGAAATTCAGGCTGCAATTACCTCTTCCAGACATTTCTTCATTCACAGTAATAGCACATGAATAGGGCAGACACAGTCTCTGCAGTGTAACCGCTCCAGAGGCACAAACATCAAATAAGGGTGACAGGAAAAAAGGGTGCGGTGTATAAATTTTAAGTTATGTATAACAATATTTTTATCGTTTCTTCATCTTTATCTAAGATAGAATAATAAATATGTTCAAATATCGGTAATTCAAATGCAAAATATAGTCTAACTATGAAAATGAAAATATGTTTACAATATGACAGATACTTTACTACAACTAATCCTAACCCTACTGTCACACAGATCCCTCCCTTTACCGATGCCTAACCCTAAGGCTTTCCTGTTGGTGTCTAGCCCTAAACCCCCCTGTTGGTGCCTAGCCCTAAACCCCCCCTGGTGGTGCCTAGCCCTAAACCCCCCTGTTGGTGCCTAGCCCTAAACCCCCCCCTGGTGGTGCCTAGCCCTAAACCCCCCTGTTGGTGCCTAGCCCTAAACCCCCCCTGGTGGTGCCTAGCCCTAAACCCCCCTGTTGGTGCCTAGCCCTAAACCCCCCCTGGTGGTGCCTAGCCCTAAACCCCCCTGTTGGTGCCTAGCCCTAAACCCCCCCTGGTGGTGCCTAGCCCTAAACCCCCCTGTTGGTGCCTAGCCCTAAACCCCCCCTGTTGGTGCCTAGCCCTAAACCCCCCCTGGTGGTGCCTAGCCCTAAACCCCCCTGTTGGTGCCTAGCCCTAAACCCCCCCTGGTGGTGCCTAGCCCTAAACCCCCCCTGGTGGTGCCTAGCCCTAAACCAGACTGTTGGTGCCTAGCCCTAAACCCCCCCTGTTGGTGCCTAGCCCTAAACCCCCACTGGTGGTGCCTAGCCCTAAACCCCCCTGTTGGTGCCTAGCCCTAAACCCCCCCTGGTGGTGCCTAGCCCTAAACCCCCCTGTTGGTGCCTAGCCCTAAACCCCCCCTAGTGGTGCCTAGCCCTAAACCCCCCTGTTGGTGCCTAGCCCTAAACCCCCCCTGGTGGTGCCTAGCCCTAAACCCCCCTGTTGGTGCCTAGCCCTAAACCCCCCCTGTTGGTGCCTAGCCCTAAACCCCCCCCTGTTGGTGCCTAGCCCTAAACCCCCCCTGTTGGTGCCTAGCCCTAAACCCCCCCTGGTGGTGCCTAGCCCTAAACCCCCCCTGTTGGTGCCTAGCCCTAAACCCCCCCTGGTGGTGCCTAGCCCTAAACCCCCCCTGGTGGTGCCTAACCCTAACCACCCCCCTGGTGGTGCCCTAAATTCCCCTGGTGGTGCCTAACCCTAAAACCCCCTTCCTGACACCTAACCCTAAAACGCTTTTTCTCCACTGCAAATAATGTTAACCAGTTGCCACCCGCGTCACGGCGATGGGCGCGGCCGCCCCAGGACCGCCTAACGCCGATTGGCCTAAAGCCCTGGGGCTCTGTTTTGCAGGAGATCGCGCGCAGGCTGCGCGCGCATCTCCTGCTTGGGGGGCGGAGCTCCACCCCGCTTCAGTCTCCGAGAGGCTATTGCCGCTCGGGAGACTGTTAGACGCCGCGATAGCCGTCTATTTACATTGTGCAGCGCTGCACTGGGGACAGCCGTGTGACACGGCTGTCCCCCTGGGGGACAAGAGAGCCATTAGCTCTCATAAGCAGAAGCCTATGACAGCCGATCGCAGTAATTGGCTGGCTGTGGGGAGGGAGGGAGGGAAGGGATTTAAAGAAATAGTGTTTTTTTTTTGTTTGTTTTTTAAACGAACAATAATATTTATTAAAAAAATAAATAAACATGGGGGGAGCCATCAGACCCCACCAACAGAGAGCTCTGTTGGTGGGGAGAAAAGGGGGGAGGATTCACTTGTGTGCTGTGTTGTGCGGCCCTGCAGCTTGGCCTTAAAGCTGCAGTGGCCAATTTCACTAAAAATGGCCTGGTCACTAGGGGGTTTAGCCCTGCAGTCCTCGAGGTTAATACAAAACACGATCAATTTCTAATATAATAAAGTTCAAAACGATAATTTACAACATTATTCTTAAAAAAAAAATTCAAAATGATATTTATCGAAACACTAATTTTGAACTACAAAATGTGATACCTTTCTAATATAATAAAGTTCAAACCAATAATTCATGATATTTATAATGTTCCAAATGAATTTCAAAACAATATTTATTCCTTAAATCCTTAAAATGAAAAATTTCGGTTAGACGGGATGCCCGCTATTTATTGTGCGGCAAAATTTCTGCTTTTGGCACCCAATAGCCAATATTTTGCCTTGGCGTCAGTGGCACCCAAACAGTCCATTAGCTGCAGGCGCCCAAATTTCCTGATTCCCCCAGAGGTCATCGCCTGTGAACAGCGATACGTCCTTTACAGTGAGGAAACAGCAAAGTGCTACACTGCCTGGGAAGAAGAGAGAACTAACAAGGTTCATTACCCTAGAATGGATTCTTATTCATGAAATGAATGAGCCTGAACTAGGTCTTCCTCCCCCACACATAATACCTTTTAAGGGGCACATACACTAGTCGATTTCAGCAATCGATTCGATCAATCAGGCGCAAATCGCTGCACGATCAGTTGGCCAATCGATTTGCGGCCAATTTTAAACTGACAGGATGGAAAAATCTAGATTTTCAATAGATTTAATTCTTAGAGTGTGGCACACATCAAATAGATTCCTGTCAGATTCGACCTGACAGGCATCTGACAGAAATCTATCTGATGGTTTAATCTGCTGCAGATCTATCAGTGTATGGATATACCAATATAGATGGGGTATACCAGTGCAGCTCACAAGGCTGGGAGAGATAAGCAAGGCTTCTCCCAGCACTCTGAGGGGTCCCTATCTGTGCAGCTTCCAAAAAGGTAGTTGGCTCTTAATTTCTGCAAATATTGAACTAGTGCAGGTGATTGGGAGGAGCTGGACATAAAACGCTGTAAACGGTCCACATTTGGTTTTAACACACACAAATGTATTGACCTAGCATGGATTCTGTGAAAATCCATGTTTGTTACTCTGTGACTCTGGTCCATCTGAGCTGCTGTTTTATGTCTATCGGTAAAGTATTTCCACATCAGAGGTTTTAAATAGAATGCATATTTGTGTGAACAAAATGAATTTGAACATTCCCCTGACATGATGTCTTGTCGCATAGCTTTCCTCAGTCAGAATGCAAGGGCTCCTGCTACTGACCTTTGTACAGCACAAGCACATTCCCTTTGTACAGGACATTCGCACCAGTTACATCCGCACTGGACTCTATGGTTATTGGGTAAGTGAGCTGTGAATAGGATTCTGCATGCCTTACATTTTTGGATAAGAGTCCTGTGCTTTGCGGGGATGGGTGGATACATGTGTGCCAAGATATTCCGAAGCGGCCCAAATAAAAAAAAAAGAATGAAGTGAATTTTGCTTCAGCTGGTTTTGTATGTACAGTATTTGTTTAAATAACTGGGAAGCCATATTGTACACTGATATTTTGGAAAGCATTGTAAAATAATGACTCTGTAGTTATCTAGGTAATTGCCAGTGGGCCTGTTTTACTTAGTGGTTCCTGAGTGTCAGCCTATCGGAGAACTTAAAGTGTGCCTGAGATGAAGCTAATTAAAAAAAAATGAGATGCTCACCTGTGAAGCGGGAAGTCTCTGAATCCTACAGCGGCTTCCCGTGTCCTCCTGGAGACCACCTTTGCTGTTCACGGACCCCCGGAAAATATCCATCAACAGCTTTTCGGACCTTATCCTGACTGCCCTCCCCGCTACGTACAAGCACAGCCATACTGCGCCTGCGTGAGTAAACCTGCACAGTAAACCAGAGCAGCTTATCCAGGAGTGCCTCCATGGTACTGCGCATGTGAGGCTGTGCTTGCGCAGGTGCAGCATGGTCACTTTTGTGCACAGTGGGGAGCATGACGTTTGGCTGACCAATCAGCTTAAGGCAGCACATGTTCCCCATCAGGTTGGCTTGTACACGGATGTTACTGATTGGGCAATTTGTACAATGGGATGTGATTGGATGCTGCAAGCTGCGCTGGGAATATAAAGTAGTGATTGTGACTGTAGAGTGTCAGTCTGCATACAGTCGAGCTAAGCGTTCCGAAACATCGCTGTTTATCACTATATTTGGCACTTCAAATAAAAGAGTATAACTAAGTCGATGGTGCCGGCCTCTCCTTCATTAGCTGCTGGACCTGCCAAGGCGCATCATAACAGATATACTTGGTGGTGAGCTCCGTTACTCCTTACAGTGGGGAACATAGACACAAACTTTAAGAGGGTCCGGCCCAGCGGCTGTGGTCTCAAAGAGGAGCCCCTGGAGGATCTCTTCATTTTCATCATTGCCTCGGGTGATCCTGAAAACCTAACTTGGTTATATTAAAGTGGAACTCCATCCAAAACATTCATTGTATCTCTGTGTAGGTTGAGGAGGTGTTAAAAACAAGCAAGCAAGTTTAAATTTTTTACTGGGTCCTGCTCAGTAAGATTTTTCTTTACTCTGTTTCATACTTTAGTATTGCTAATTACAGGAAGTGAGTGAGTTTCTCTGTGGCTCTTCCGGCCACTGAACTTCCACTGGCACAGTTGGACATGTCTACAGAAATCCATGCCATAGATATATCTAATGTACATACAGTAACAGGAAGTATTGTGGCAATAAGAGCAGATTAGGGTGACTCAAACACACATGACCCCCACACAAGAGTTTTCAAAGTAGAAACTACGCAGAACGTCTTTGTGGGTAAATACAGTGTATATCTCAAACTTGCACAATGTGGGGAAGGGGGGGGGGGGGGGGGGGAATTAGAAAGTTGCAGTGCTGTATGGGTGAACTGCAAATCTGTAATATACCGCCAAGGGAACTTGTCTTAGAACGGTTAAAGGGGAACAAAAGAGAGAGGTATATGGAGGCTGCCATGTTTATTTCCTTTTAAGCAATACCAGTTGCCTGGCAACCCCTCTGATCATCTGCCTCTAATACTATTAACCATAGCCCCTGAACAAGCATGCAGCAGGTCAGGTGTTTCAGACTTTAAAGTCAGATCTGACAAGACTAGCTGCATGTTAGTTTCTGGTGGTATTCAGATATTACTGAAGAAATAGACCAGCAGGGCTGCCAGGCAACTGGTATTGATTAAAAGGAAATAAATATGGCAGCCTCCGTATACCTCTTACTTCAGTTCCCCTTTAATGCTGGAAGGATGCACTATTACGTGTGTGTCAAAGTTCAGAGACAAGCAACCCACCAAATACCCTTTCAGCCTTTCCTGTGTTATTATACGCTCATACCTCTGGACAAGCAGAGCAGAGAAAACTGCACTATTTAATTATTATTATGGCACTATAATATGACAGGATTATTGTGATGATAATATGTAATGACTTCCTTGCATGTCTGTAATAGGGTAATAAAGGAGGCGTGACAGTACGCATGTCTGTATACGGACACATGCTGTGCTTTGTGAACTGCCATTTACCTGCACACATGGAGAACACTAACCAAAGGCTGGATGATTTTGAGAGAATGCTGGAGGCACAGCAGTTTGATGGGGAAAGCGTTGGCAGTATTCTGGACCATGAGTAAGTCTATAAATATCTCTGTTAGTGCTGTATTGGATAAACAGGAATATACATGATTCCAGTCATGTGTGACTGTGTGACCATTTTATTACTTATAACTATTATGTATGTCGTCATAATGTGTTCAGCAACAAATAAACAGAATACAGAATTAACTTTGCCATAAAAAGCTCATTCACACTGAGGACACTGATATTCAGTGCAATGCACCTGACAACATGCCCAGAATGCTTCCAGTGGGACGTTACTTTTCATTTCATTGTTGTTCATTCACAGCAGTGTGATGTAACCTGCTGAGAAACAGGGCTGAGAAGTCGGAGAAATTTTGGGTACCTGGAGTCGGGGGGGGGGGTCTGTGGTTTCAATAGTCAGATGATTTTTGTCCTGACTCCACAGCCCTGCTGAGAAACGGTATTTTCCTAGATACATGATGAATTGTCCCAGTGAATGAAGCTGGATGGAGTCTATACCATACTTCATAGCTTCTTTGTGAGAGAAGCCAAAAGTCATGCAACACTTCAGGACAGTTAGATTGTGAGTATCCCTGGTATCCATGTATGAGGATTGCATGAGAAGTTTGGCATCATAGTTGTCTTATTGCTTAGAAGATGCATGGGATTTTTTTTCTCGGCTATCTCTCTGTCATATATACTGTATTTACAAATGTCCCAAAGTTAGTCGGCCTTAGTGCTGGGATCTTCTTGAGGAAGTCCTCCTTTTGCTTCAAGTCCGGTACTTTGTTGCCATTGCAGTAAATGCTACTTGAAGGCTTTTTCTACTTCCTAGTAATGGAGGAAGCTGGAAGAAGCTAGTAATGGAGGAAGCTGGTAAATCTGATTCATTACCAGGAGTTTGAATTATTGTAAGGATCCAGCTTAGGATATCCCACTGTTCCACATACATCCCACCACACCATAATTCTGTTAGTTTTGATCTGTCACATCATTTTTTTCTGGATTTATTTATTGAAAATGTTTTAGTAGCCAAATGTTTACATCTCTCCACCTCCCCAGAAAGCCATAAATAAAAAGCTAGCCAGTCTGCTGCTACACTTCCAAACTGGTTAATGGTGTGTGACTGTGTGACTTTTATCACCACAAACATAAGAGGCCTATTTGCTAACCTGCGTTAAAAATGAGAAACAGCATTTTACTTTATAAAGTAGTGCCATGTTTCAAGTTTTATGTCATTATAGTCTAGGTTAGTAAAGTCTTTTTATTTCAGTGGGGCAGCTGAGGGGCTGGTGAATAGTAGAATGGGCACGTCTTTCCCACCGAGTCAACCCCTGTCCACAAATCACTGCAGCCTTTTATATTGTAATAGGGGTTGAAAATATGAGGCTGGAAAGAGGGTTAAAAGTTTCCTTAAGGTGGCCACTAATGATACAATTTGCTAAACAATACTTTACGAACGAATCTTTGTATGAATGAATGGAAATGATCGTTTGTGACCACTAATGGAAAAATAAAAACTCCTAACCAATCAGGTCAGAATAATAAAAATTGATCCGATTTTTGTATCGATCCAGTCAATCTGATTGGATTGGTTAGGAGGTTGTTGTCCATTAGTAACAGTATGCAGTGACGGTACTTTAAAAAGGATCTGTAACCAAGGACTGAACTTCATCCCAATCAGTAGCTGATACCCCCTTTTTCCATCTTTACCTTTTCTCGAATAGATCATCGGGGTGGGGGGCCGTATGGCTGATATTGTGGTGAAACCCCTCCCACAGTCTGTGAGCCTTGTTGCATTGTGGGAAATAACAGCTGTTTCCAACTGCCAAGCAACCAGTATCTCCCTCTGTGCAAGTGTATATGTATATAAAAAAAAACAACCTTTTAGCCTATCGCAATGTTAGTGGGTGTGGTTATAAATAATGGCAACTGGTGCTGGTTTTTTTCTTGTCTGCCAGCAGGAAAGCTGATTAAGTGCAGGTCATTGTAGGTCAAACAATAAGAACAAATTACATGACGAATATCAATTATTCCTTGATCTCTTCTAGTTTTTAACTTCTCCCTTTTCTTTTTCTTTTTTTTTTTTTTTTTTTTTGACCGATCACTTGAAGGATTTTTATTTATTTAACTCATTGTTCTGTACACATATTTTTCTTCATTTTATTTTTTTTGCAATCAAAATGTATTTGTACATAGAGGCCCATTTCCAAATGTATGTCCAGTGTTAGTTGGTCAGTAATCGTCCCTTTTTGGAAATGCCTGGAGCTTATGTTGTTCCTGCAATGTACAGCTTCATTGTAATAATTGATTTTATTATGATTTATTTCATGTTCTAAGCTTCCTTTCTCTTCTCCCACGCAGCGCAGTGTTTTGGTTTGGGGATCTAAACTTTCGAATTGCGGACTTTGGTATCCACTTTATTAGGGAAGTGGTAAACGGTAACAGATATAATTTACTTTGGGAAAAGGATCAGGTAAGTTCATTTAGCACTGTGGTAACAAACAGCATTGCATTGTCTAGTTCATCATTTGGGGTGACCCATATCGTTTTCTCTGGAATCATTTATGCTTGTTACTATATTTTCCCTAATATAGAACAGTCTACCTCTCGTTAAAAACACTCTGTTCAAAACTAATATAGTCTGTGGTACATTTGGGGGTCACTAATGTAATCTGAACTGCTACTGTAACATCTGTAAAAAAACAAACAAACAAAAAAAAAAAACAGCAAGTCCATCCGTGAATCTGACTGATCATTGTGTCGTCAATAATCATAATCGTAATCTTGTTTTTATATACTTGATTACTATGATATTTTCTATAATGTTCCATTACCATCTTTGGAGCTTAAGGCTGGTTTCACAGTGGGACGTTACAGGCGCACATTAGAGCAGCCTGTAACGCAGCCCACCGCACAGTAATGAAAAATCAATGGGCTGTTCACAGTGCCCACGTTGCGTTACATTGTAGCGCTGCGTCACAAGGCAACGTACTGCATGCAGTACTTTGGAGACTGCTTGCACATGCTCAGTAATGTTGGGGAGGAGCGGAGAGCAGCCAGGCACATGGCTAATTAATATGCACTGCACGTTATGACATGCAGTGTTTACTTCCTGGAGCAGCTGCTCTGTGCGGCGATTGGCCGGCGGGACCACGTGATGCCGCATGCGCACAAGAGTGCGCATCACGGCATCACTGACGCCAGAGTGAGCTGCACAACGCGTCTCACTCTGACGTCCAGATCCAGCACCACCAGGCGTTGAGTTAGGGGGACGTTATGCGACCTTAACGCCCCCTCTAACGCAACGTCCTGGTGTGAAATTAGCCTAAAGCAAACCTGACCACATACAGTGCTGTGAAGGAAAATAGCTGACTACTATAGCTGTTAAAGAACTGTGCATATGCCAGACAAAAAGAAAAGCTTCAGCAAGTGATGTGCACAAATGAGGAATCATCATGCTCACAATATAACAAGATAGTTTGAGAACTAGTCACACAGGTAATATACATGCAAAGGTGAAATGACGAACAAATGTACACGATTCCTGCCTAAAGGCCCATACACATGCTAGATTAAACTCTGCTGAAGCAGCCGATAATGACCTCCTCTGCTGATAATCCAGCATGTGTACAGCAGCTCCCGACAGGCATCAAGCCAGCGATTTGCCTGGTGGATCAATTTGGCTGTGCGACAGCCTATAGCTTTGTTCTGCTCAGTCAACCACCCGCCATGTGACGTCACCTCTGCCCTTCGCCTCTTCCCCACATAACAACATGAGACGTCATTAGCCTGCAGGCTAACTACGCATCTATTCTGTCTCAGGCTATATCGGTAGGCCGAGGGATCGGGTACTAGTCGGGTGACATCCAGCTAGCTGCTAACTGTTGTTGGGAACCTTTTTAATGAATGATTATCTGTCAACCCTTGGATAATGATTAATTTCCAACGATATTTTTCTATCATTTGTACAAGGCTTTAGATAGTCAAATTATGATCTGTACAGCCACTGATAATAATGTGGGGAAGGAAAAAGTTTATTTTACGGAGGCTGTTTACTCTTTTAGAAATGGCATGTAGATAGATGGCTCCTCTTTAAATTCCTGTGTGGAAGCTGAGATTAAAACGAAGCACATGAATAGCCTGTAATAAACGTGTTCTGTGTAGTGCAGAATTGTTCATTCTAGTGAATAAACTGGTGGGTTTCCTTTTACAGCAGTTTGGTCGCTGTAGTTATACACAGTAGTTACACTCGGATTTAATGTGTGAAGTACCACTATCAAGAAAATCTATTTTGGGCTTTTTACTAGCCGCCATCTTATTATTTTGTAGCTAAATATCGCCAAGAAGAAGGAACAGTTTCTACAAGGATTTTTGGAAGGCCCACTCAAATTTAAGCCTACTTACAAGTTTGATCTGAATTCCGATGTATATGATACAAGGTAAAGCAGAGATACTATAGCTATACTGTGTACATTATATGTATTGTGATACCTGTGTGTTACTCATTGATATGTTTCATTTCTAGATGGAAGAAGTCACTGTTTGGATTTAAGTAAGAGATAAATGTTTTGCATCCCTATAAGTAGATATAGGTGAAACTAATACGAAAATAAGTAGAATTCTAACATGCATCCATTCATTTCATGTAGATGTACATGTAAACCGTTCAGTATTTTCATTATCTCTGTAACTACATAGTCTTGGGATTTTTCTAGACACCTGGATAAAATTCCATTTAGTTAACTAGTCTGTCAAATCTCTGCACTCATTTTTAATTTTATGTGTAGATAGCCAATATCCATCAATTAAATGAACTGCTAGGTGCAGTCTGATACCCAAAATCAGGCTTTGTTGTAAGGATTAGTCCCAAGGAGTACTGGAACTTAAAGGATACCCGAGGTGACGTGACATTATGAGATAGACATGTGTATGTACAGTGCCAAGCACACAAATAACTATGCTGTGTTCCTTTTGTTGTTTTAATTGCCTGAAAGAGTTAAACATCAGGTATGTGGCAGTTCCTGTCTGAGTCAGGACTGGGTCAGACTACAGTGTGACCCTCACTGATAAGAAATTACAACTATAAAACACTTTCCTAGCAGAAAATGGCTTCTGAGAGCAGGAGAGAGATAAAAAGGGTCAATAGATTTAGCTCTGGCATACTTTAATTAATGTGTCACTGAGCAAAAACAATAAAGCAGTAAAAATTTAAAAAGTACATTAAAATATAAACTGTGGAATATCTTAAATCATTTTTAGGAGAAGGATAGTTCATTACAATGGTTTATTTTATTAGTTTATTTTGACCTCGGGTGGATTTTTCAGTGATGGGATCAATGTATTGCTGGCTGCCTAGTTTATCTTTACAAGCACTCTTATTTTTGCTGTGTTTCCTGTGGCAAGGGCCTGCTTTGGATGCTGATGGGTGTCGCTGGGGTGCTCTTAGTTAGGTTTTTTTGTCTTGGTATTTGCTCAGCATAAATTTCAACAGTGCAGAAATAATCAGAGTTGAGCCAAGTGTTTTGCCTATAGGCATAATTAAACAATTCTTAAATCTCTTGGTAAATTTAAAGGTCCGTACACACGCCGGACTTTAGGCAACGACGGGTCCGTCGTTGCCTCCCGCTGGGTGGGCGTGCCAGCGACAGTCCGGCGTATGTACGCTCTGTCGTCAGACTGATACGGCTGTTTCTGAGCGATCCGCCGGGCGGATCGCTCAGAAACAGCCGTATCAGTCTGACGACAGAGCGTACACACACCGGACTGTCGCTGGCACGCCCACCCAGCGGGAGGCAACGACGGACCCGTCGTTGCCTAAAGTCCGGCGTGTGTACGGACCTTAAGGCTGTTTTCCCAGACCTGTGCACTTGTCAGGAAGTTCAGGCTCTCGGCTGCGAGTGTCTTCTTGCTGCAATTTCAATTTTGGCGATAGAAAAAAAATGCAGTATGTCACGTCTCGATACAGGTACCGCCGTGTTCAGATCTAACTCTATGGGTGGATGGGGGCTGAGGGTAATGCCTGTCCAGTACAGGAGAGCAGCTGACAGGTGGGGAATTCTCTGCCTTCACCCTCCTAGTGGAAAATGGGCCTTGCAGTACCTGGAAAGTCAATAGGCCCTGTTTCCTTTAAACTACCAGATTTGTGGCAGCAAAAATAAACACTCTAGTCGAATATTTGATATTCTACTATCGGCTATATCCCGATGGCCCAAATTTTCTGGCACATTTATTACACCAAACCTCTATGTAACTGGATAGTGTGCTGGTTAGGGGCACTTCCTTTGATGTAAGAGCTCAGGGTTCAAGCCATAGCTGTACCTAACCAGTGAGAAGTCCTTGGGCAAGACTCCCCCAACACTCTATATGCCTACTAGAGTACTTTAGGCAGCATGCTCTCAGTGGCTGCAGCTCTTTAGCTACCCATGTCAACAGGAAAAAAGTGCTTTACGAATGTTAGCGTATTACTGCAAATCACTGTCACACAGTAATTTGTAACTTACTGGCAGCATGTGTTGCCAGCAACTAGGCCTCTGGCAAAAAAATGCTGATAAATTTCAGTTGCTAGCACTTCAGAAGCTTAATGACTGTATTAATATAGGTCTAACACTGTGAATCATTCCTACAGTATTTATTTCAGGAATAAATTGAGCCTAGTGTGCACAAGAGGCTGTTAGGTGTCTGCTGAAAGACTGCCCCTGTTGTAATCTGCAGCTAAATCTGGTCACACTGTCCAGTTCTACAAGCCGTACGACTGATACATTGACAATGATGAACTGTGCAGGGGATAACCGTATGCATGCGTGTTTGCAGGCTTTGCAAATTCTTATGTGAGTGATTCCAGCATCCCAATAACATTGATTGTTGTGCACCCCTTGGAAAAGGACCAAACCCTTCACTAAAAGATATCTCAGCCCAAAAGAAAATTAAAAAATGGAGGGAGCAGGTAATTTATAGGGGGCTTTTCTCATGCCCACCGCTGCTCCCGTTCTCCTCCGGCACCCTCCATTACTCTGTGATGACCCTACGAAGCTACTTCCTGGTTGGGAGGGTCAGCAGAGCAAAGCAGCTGTGACTTGATCGCGTGCCGGGAGCGCTCTGCGCATACGCACTACGTCACAACTACATATTGCTCAAGCGCAGAGCTCCTGGCCGCGGCAGTCAGTAACGGAGGGTGCAGGAGTAGAACAGGGGTAACGGTGGGCATGAGGAGAGCCCACTACACATGCCTGCTCCCTGTTTTCTAAAATTTTCTTATGGGCCCTTTCACACTGGTGAGGTGCGTCAAATTGATGCACTTCTACCTCACTCCAGTGTTAACCTATGGGGGAAATCACATTACCTGCGTCCTCAGTCTGACACTCTTCCAAAACTGTTACCTCGCGTTCTGCATCAGACTGGAAGTCATGTAAGTCTATGATGACGCCTGTAAGTGTAAACGCCCGACGCAGATTTTACGTGTCGCACATGCACAGAAGCGTATTTTTTGCAACACTTCCTGTTTGGCCGGATGCCACACAGGGAATACCGCATAGTATCTCTGTACTTCTTGAAGGCCTATTTCTGTGCAGTGTGAAACCGGCCTTTGGATTAAGGTATCCTTTAATTATGTTTGCAGGATAAATTTGTGATTGGCTTATCAAAGAAAAGGTTGCTGCTTTAGTTGTCTGTATTTATATAGCATCTCTAGATTGTCTGCCACTAACACTATGGTTTCAGAAGCTTATCATACTTGGTCAGAATTTGTCTAGACACCATGGTGTATCATAAATATGTCTCATTCTCTAGTGGGAAAAAGCGCAAACCAGCCTGGACAGATCGCATTTTGTGGAGGCTAAAGGCAGTTTCAGAGAATGGACCAGAAGAATCTATTGGCTCTGCATTTGAGCATATCTTAAGTGTTCATTTAGATAAATATACAAGTAACATGAGCTACGGAATCAGTGACCACAAGCCAGTAACGGGATCTTTCACTCTGCAGGTGAGTGCTTGAAATTGGTATTAAAGCAAACCTGAGCTGAAACTAAATGGATAAGATAAACTGGATCTATAGTTCCACTCCTATATATAGTATTCTATAGAAGGGTCCACACAGTTTGCAGGAACTCCCAGATTGTTTTTAAAAAAAATTTTTAACAATAAAGGAACTCGAAGATTTTTTATTCCATTACACACACAAGATGCCGTCACCATACTTTTGGGGCCACTAGAGGTCCCATTTGTCATGGCATAGTACAGACTTTACTCTTGGTATAGAGTCTGTCCTGTGCCTTGACAAAGGGGACCCCTAGTGGCAGAACCTTCTTTGGAATAATGTATTGGGTGCTTACTGGGTCCAGCACTGACAACATTCCTGCATAAGGTATGAGATCTTGGATTTGATCAACCCCTAAATATGACTTTCTTAGAATCCCATGGTCTTTTTTTGGTGTGTTTTATAGGCTAAAAAAAGGTTTTGTTCAATGCTGGGCTAACTGCTTACAGTGTATATGCTGCACATTACACTGTGTTGCACTCCACCTTTGTTAGGTACATGATCCCTGCCAAGGTGTTGGGGTGTTTTATGTAGTGTGTGTATTGAGTAATATGAGGGAGATGTTTGCACATAATACTGCTTTTTTGTCCATGTGTGTGTCTGTATAGGTTTTTGCACTGTGTGGTCAGGTGAATTGCCCTTGACTTTATTTGGAATTATGATTATAGCTATTATTACGTGATTAGGTTATAGTGCCTTTTGATTGGGTGTAGTCTGTTTCATCAGTTATATTACACTAAATAGTTACCTGTTTTGCAGATGAAGCCTCTTATCCTGGAACCATCTGTGACTCTGAAGGCAGAGGGCGAGTGGAATGCTGATCATGACTCTCTCATTAGCTATTCTGTCGCCAAAGATTTTCCCAGCAGCACTTGGGACTGGATTGGTCTATACAGGGTTAGTAATACGATCACTGCCTTACATGTGAATGAAGCCGTTTTTAATGGATTGAGGATTTTTCTATAACACTAATGCTACAATTGGACTGAGTCTTCATTGCAAGGAAAGCATGCTGGGAAACGTATAGTAGATTAATTACAGCCCTTCAGGAAAGAAATGGGATGCAGAACACCTACTAGGGGAATCTGCAAGAAATTATGATTTATTTATTTTTTCAAGTAGTTTAACATGCTTTTTTACTTCTGGAAAATCTCCACAAGTGACTGCTCACTTACTGCATTAGGCAATAAACTGTTTATACAAAGCAGCACAGCTTGCTTTAACCTCCCTGGTGGTACGATTATTTCTAGATTTTAAGGTCTAAAAGTGGTGCAATTTATTCACACGGTTTTACACCCTAAAAGCAGGAAAACCTCATACTGCAGAGAGATCTGCGGCAGCTCTGTACATTATTCAACTCCCCTGCATCCAGCGCTGCAATTCTCCTCTGTTCACCGGGTGGTGCTGTACCAATATAGTGAGACTGCCGGCTGTCCTCCCCACCGCCATTCATCATATCTCTGGTGTCTAGTGGTCGCGTCCCCCCCCCCCCCCTTCCTTTTATCATATAGTGTTCCTGGTGTCTATTGGTCCCCCTCCCTCTCCCATATAGGATACATGGGGTCCAGTGGTCTTCCCTTCCTCTCCTGTTGAGTGCTCCCTGGTGTCTGGTGGCCACCTTTACTCCACGTGTCTTCTAATTGCAGAGTGCATGCAGCAGAGGAAGTGGAAGAGCATCTCACCTGATCTCACCTGATCCAGGGCCGGTCCTGGACATGCTGTATGCGACTCCCTTGTGTCCTCTTCCCGCATTGGGCCTCCAGTGTTTGAACTCGCGAGATAGTAATATGAATGTAAAAGTTGTGTGAGTTCCCATTTCTCCTGTGTTTTATTTGTGGAACCTCATATTCTTACAACAGTTTGGCAACCTTGATTAACATTTTGTGATCTGACATTTGTCAGGTTTATTAATGTGTATTCCCTTACCCTCTCTGCTGGTGACACCCAGGACTCTGCTCTGGGCTGGAGTGCCTGTTTACCCTCTCTGTAGTACAATGTCTATTTTGGCACAGAGTATTAGTTGGGAAACTGGTGACAGTGTACAGCCCTAGTGGACTTTCCAAAATACTATAGGAAGAATTGATTCCAAGGAGGGGATGAAAAGGAAGTATCGAGTTTTACTAGGACAGGAAACAACGAGAACTCTGCCCATTGGGGACACAGATGTCTGTCTGAACCTGAAAGATGCTCTAATCTGCCACTCTGTTCAACAGTAAAGCCATGCTTTGATTAGAGTGCCACTTTAATATATTTTAACGGTTTGTTTAAATTTATAGGTTGGCTTTAGACATACCAACGATTATGTCACTTATGCCTGGGTTAAAGATGATGAAATTTCATTCAGTAAAGACTGCAGCCAGGTGAGTTAATGAATATTGATGTCTTCTCCTCAGTTATTATGTGAGAGATTTGCTTTAGACAGCAGATGGTAAGAGTGTTTGCAAATTTTAACTAAGCTGACAGTGCAGACACTAAAGATGTAACAATTCCATACACACTTTCTCAAGAGAATTTCCAGGTCTTTTCTGTAAAAAAGATCTGTACTTCATGGTGCTTGATGCTCTATGTCTATGAAGGATATTTGTATTTTCGCAAAAAAATAGATAAGGTGGCACTCCTCTTGGATAACGTAAAGCAAAAAAGTCAACGCAGGCAAAAACGTTCTCACCACAACGCTTGGCTGTTCCTCAGTATGAGATCTCTGGATGTGTGCTCCGTGGTTAGTCCAGGAAGAAAGAATCCATCTTACAAACCATTATGGAGAGTGTTATAAACTGTTCTTATCACCTTGCTTCGACACCATCGTCTCACAGACTGTGAGATCACTTGACTCTCCACACAGCAAACAGTAGATAGACTTTCTCAGGCTTCTTAAATGTTTACGTTATTTATTCAGGACTACAGAAATACAGATAGATACATTCATCATATCCTAGCCATGCCAATCTTCATGGTGCGTTACAAGCTCATGATTAGACTCCCTACTGAAGTCACTCAGGCACTTCTTGCTAACCTACGTTCCACTAAACTACCTATGTACAGCAGACATTATATCAGATTACATAAAGGAAGAACATGCTTAAAGAAATAATTGGGTTCCAGTCAGTATTGCGAGCTAGTGCGGAAGGAAGAAGCAGAAGTGAGTTCCCCATCGCTCGCTCCAGATTTAATACCGACTAGGAAAGAGTTAAATATGACATCATCTTCGCCACCCCCTATATCAGTCTATTGGTGGACCCACTCGTGGTGTCATCATACCCGCCTACTCGATTAATAATCGATGAGGCACTTGACCCAGATGCAGGCATGTGGATGTTTAGTAAATATGGCCAATGTTTACTGTTCCTGTCCTGTAAGTGGAGGTCAGAGTAAACTGATGGCCTTCTCTTAGGAACATGTTCTCAGTATCTGCGTGTATCCTCTGCTACACGCAGACCCTGAGATGCCTCTGCCTGCATCACCAAACCTCTATCTATTTTAAAGGCATACACTGCGGACAAGCCTTTTACATAAAACTCAGGCCAAGTAACTGAGGCCTACTTAAATTATAACAATCCCCCCTAAAACGGCTTGACCCGCAGATCTCAGCGTCTGAACCTCCCAGTACCTGGTTTCTTTCTTGTATGTTTCACTTTTCGATGTTCGTGCTCACACAACTTCTCTGCTCTAGGCGGTTACCCCTGGAAGAGAGAGAGCAAGACCTCTTGGTCTTCCTGTAACCAGGCTCTCTGGGGAGGCCCTACTTCTAAATCCCTCAATACCACATGCTCAGCATTTGCGTCACTTGCGTATCACTCACAAACTTGCATGACCACAGAAAAGTGAAACTCGTTTGTTTGTTACAAAACGGAGCAGTGCCAGGTGCCTTCTAAAAGAGCGCCTTTATACAATCAGCCCCATCATAGGTACTACTAAACCTATACCCGTAACCCTGTATATCCCTTAATTTAAACTATTGGTTCAGGAGATTGTTTATGAGGCACCAATCCCTGGACCGGTTAATTTATTTTACGTAATTTTAACCTGCAACCTCACCTGGATAATGATGCCTAAAGTTGTCATCCCCATCCAGACGACCAGTGGGTGTAGAAAGAACTTTGGAACTGCAGATGCCCCGTCCGAGTGTCCCTGGAACATCACCGGAACCTTTGTCCACCAGGGCAGACTGGAACTCACCTGCTCATTTTTGTGTTCTACCTCGTTAAGATCACCTGTATCATGGTGAAATCTTACCTCTAACTTAGTGTACTGTTTGTTTAACCTTTGTAACAAAATGTGGTCGTCTTGGATCAAACCCTGTTCCCCTTCGTCCCATGTCGGGTTCTCTTTCAGGACGGGAACTACCCGTGAAACTTTGACCTTTAGAGTTCTCTTAACAATTTGAGAAACAACGTCATCAAACCTGGATGACAGGATCCATATGGGATCTCCACTCACACAATATGTTCCCCTTGGAAACTCCCCCTTATCGGAACAATTATGAGAATATACCTTGAATGTATCATTAGACCTTATGTTAAAAAACCAAACCTTTCCTTCAGCCACCGGAACTATCGGTTGGGCTTCAGGGTGGATCTTTTGAATGGTAGCCTCGCACTCTGCGTTATTGAGCCTGCAGGCTTCTTCACTAAATTTGGCTTGCCCCGGCCAACGCAGATACTTCTGCAAGAATTGCCCGCATGAGGACAACTCTACTTGCTTCACCTCCCCGTCTAGCACCAAAAAAGGTTGACCTCTCAGGTCCTGGTGTAAGACACGGGTTGAGGTGGGAACTAAGGAAGTAGCGGTGCCTAAAGGAATGTTGCACCGTTTCCATTTGTTCACCCAAACATCTCGAAGCTGCCATGCAAAAGATCCTTCTCCAGAAAAATTAATATACCTCCCCTTGTCCAATCTCTCGCTGACAAAATATGTCCCCAGCTGTCCTGATTGGACCTCTTCCCCCCTTATGTCCTGAGGCACAATATGTACCTGAGGTCGGGAAGACTGTACTCTCTGCAATCTTTCGATTAAGAGTACCTCATCACTTACCCAACTATCATGAGGATAAGCTGCTGCATATGGACTGTGTAATATCGTCCCCTGTTGTGACCCGTGTGGTGTGAATGGGGTTCCCTGTGTGGGCTTTCCCTCCCCCGGGACCGCTCTCCCCACCCTCTTTGTCACCTGGAAATGTGGCTTGATCTCGATTGTTACTTCTTGTTTCGAGAACCACCCACCCTTGGCTTTCCAGCCTTTACGTGTGTATAGTTGTTTCAGAGGCACTCTCTGTTGGTAGCTCCAGAGTGTGATGTGGTCCCCTGCGTCTCTCTGGTAAGAGAATTGACGCCTCCTGCTCGTTCCTCTCCAATCTGGACCCATCTCACTCTGCATAACCAAGACAAGGTACCCCTGAATCACACACTCCACCTTTTGCATGTACCCATTGTACTGCAATGTACCTTTTAACAAACCTTTGGATCGGTGCATCGATTCTGGGAGTGTGGCATTCAATAGCAGATTTACACTGCCATTAAATTCCCACTGCCCGCACACTTGACCCTTCAGACCTTTCACCCACCTTGTGCCATGAAATTTGCTTTCTCCTGGCACAAGTGCTCTTTTCCTCCGTCCCTGCATGGTCCGTCTGTGCCAAGCGGAGGGAGGTGTGAAAGGATTAGTACCTTTGTCACCAAACATTAACATGCTTGGGCCTTGCATTCTCATTAACCCCTTATTATACATGAGAATGTCCTCTCTTCGTTCTCCTAGGACGAAATGGCAACCTAGGATCACCATCAGCACGGTACTCCTCATTATAAACGCACCACCTTGGGAAAGAAAAACATTAGCAATTTGCACTATGCTTTGCTCAGACAGTTTTTTTAGACGTTTTCCGATCTCAGGAACCTCGGTTTTTAGTCTCTTTCCCATTTCAGGAATCTCGTGTTTTAGTCTCTTTCCAATCTCAGGAATCTCGTGTTTTAGTCTCTTTCCAATCTCAGGAATCTCGCTGGTCTCCAAGCTTAGATTGGCATCTGGAACCTTTCGCGTATCCGACTGACATCTCCAGCTTTGCTGCCAGCACGGCATCTGTCTCAAATCCATATTGCCAAACGCCTGAAATCGAAATACAAACAAATCAATTCTTATTAATGATTTGGGATTCGCCCTGCGGCTTGTACTCTTTACACTTTAAATTGATCAATATATACCGTAATTGATCTCGTTGCTTTATGGTTCTCATGAACTCTGTTTACTCTTATTGGTAGATTGGAGTTAAACTTCACCCCCCCTACCTCAGTACTATCCTCAGTACTTACCTGTTTACAATATGCTCCCGTGGACTTCACCTATGGAAGCTCGCTTCACCTTTGGAAGCTCTCACCTCATTGCAGCTCACTCCACATCCCCCCTTATCTGTCCATGCGCGGCCGTCGCATGCACAGATTACGGATGCCACACCTGATGCTGCTTTGCAGGTGAGCCTGCAATGCTCTTACTCATTATCGCATTTACTTATCTAGAACTTCATTGCGATACCAGCTCTGCTAGAAGTTCTGTGTGTTGTACCCTCTGATCAATGTTTGCCGTGCCACCACCTAAACTACCAAAAAATTGCTGCCTCCCTGTCGGAAGGAGCACTTTGCACTTAAACTACACAGGGTGCAGGGCTAAGCATACCAGCGTCACATGCCTGTATGCAGATCCCTGAATGCCCACATGGTAGGTAGTCACATGGCAAACACCGTACTGATACACTGTCACTCTGTAAACGGCAATTCTATCATCTGCATAATTGCCCCATGAACTGCTGTCAGTCCTTGTTCTTTGTGCTACAATTGATAGGAGCTGGAAAAAACATATTTGACCAATCAGTGGACGGAAAAAAACGCACAAAAAACAGCCCCAGCCCAGCATAGACCTCTCAGTCAAGTTCTGGCCCTGTCCACGAAAAAAAACCGGAAACCCTGATTGGTCAACTCCCTTTTTTTCCAACTCCGGCACCCCCCTTGATGCGCTGTCCCCCTTTCCTTCTATTGGGAACTCATGCTGCACCACCCATTAAGGTGCCCCACTTACAGGAATAATCCCATAAGCAACACAGTACAGACCCATTTCTGATCTGTACTGCTACGTGTGTCCCTGCACCCAGCTGGGAAACACTTCCTATTCTGGCATTCCTTTCCATGGACCCAGGGAAAAGCTCTGGGGAAATACTTTGAGAGCCGAGACACACAGTAGACTGTCTCTGTATTTCTACCCCCCTCCCTTTCAGCTGCTCTGCCCGGAGCCGCGAGCACAGCCTGACGTGATGTGGATCCCCCAGCCCCTCCTCCCCCCTGCCATGACGTGTGGGGGCCATGACTCACGGGGGCGGGCTCTCTCCACTGCCGCCATTTTGAGTCCTGGACTGCCAGCTAAGACGGCTGCTCCCATAGCAGCCTCTCGTTTCCTATATCTTAGGAGAAAGAACAAAATCAAATAGAACATACATTTTTTTTATGCATAGTTACACACAGCATCTATCCACAGTGCACAAAAATCAGCCTCAGCATTCCTTCACGTCTCAGCTGTAATCCGAACTGCAATCAGACATACGGATCCCCAGAGACGTAGGAATCTTTCTCACTCTATCACAGACATAACTAAGAACCGCCCGAGCGAGCTATACGACTCCAAACCACTGTAACTGTTTTAACTGTTAACATCCCAGCTCGAACTTCAACACAATACAGACATTGAAAAAACATGTTAGCAGCAGCACCGACTGGAAATGCGAGAAACGTGCAGAACATCTCACAAACAGAAAGACACTTGCTTTCCTCCTCTCTCCCTCTATCCCCTCTCTCCACAACTCATCTGCAGCTTATCTCAGCCATAACTCAGAACTATTACAGCGCTATTACTGAGACGAACAACAGACGAGCTGGCTGAACAACATAACAGATGCAGATATTTACAAGCATGTTAGCAACTCTGACTGGAAACGCGCGGAGGAAAGACAAACAAAAACCTCACCCATTATCTCAGCTGTCCCTCTGCGAACTTCCACAGCTACCCAGAGACAAGGGCTGTCCACCTAGCTCCCCGAGAAAAACTTACTTCTAAGTTTTACAACTGTTCTCTCCTGTCTACTCTGCTACCTCTCCCCCCTGTCCACCACTAACACTGTTGGTTTCCCTCTGCCGCGGGGGACCCCCCCCCCCCCCTTATCTATCATCCTGCCCAGTCTCTGGACAGGGAGAGAAAAACAAAACAAAACCCAGAGAGCGAGATAACAAAACATCTGCCACACAGGAACATTGAATCCTAAGAAACAATCAAAGCGCATAAACTCTGAAAACACGTTCTGTATTTACATCGGAGCTGCACCTCTCCTCACCCCTCCCTTCACGCACAGGAGAGATGAGAAGCCCGCAGCCTCCACTCTGCAATTAACACAGAATGTACACATTAACACAGATAACGCCATATAACAACGTAAAACATACTTGCCTGAGCAGAAGACTTTGTAAGCCTGCGAATTCGACCAGCTTTTGGCAACTTTCCACGACACTGAGTGGATCTCTGGAACTACTGAGCGTCAGCTCTGTGTACCCACACTGGCTCAGCGGATCAATCTCCAGCGGCAGCTGCCAGCCGGCCTCGGAGCCTTCCAGTCACCTGTGATCCGGTTTAGGCTGTGACTGATGTGCACTGTCAGTCAAAGTTTAACATCCACGAGTGTCGCCGCTGGTTTCCCCGAATTGCAGCCCGTGCCCGTGTGTGCTCGGCTCCCACACACTACTCACACCAGCTTATCAAGCAAGTTAAGTCACGTGCACCTTCCATTCATGCAAAATGTGCGTTTATTACCTAAGGTCTCCATACAAAAACGTGTTTCAACAAATGCCAAGGACCATCAGCATATACCGCCTTTGGTGAAGCTAGGCAGGTCACAGTGGGAGAGGAGGTGGGCGACGGGGACAAAAAAGGAGCTGACGACGTCTGTTTTGCCTCACGTAGATGCTTGGAAACCAGCGTGACCAAGCGTCTTCGTGATGCGAAACAGACGTCGCCAGCTCCGTGTCCCCGCCACCCACCTCCACTCCCACTGTGACCAGCCTAGCTTCATCGAAGGCGGTATGCTGATGATCCTTGGCATTTTTTGAAACACATTTTTGTATGGATACCTTAGGTATAAAACGCACATTTTTGCATGGATGGAAGGTGCACGTGACTTCTGTTACTCTTCATAATGGTTTGTCTATGAAGGATACCTATGTTTTTATATCTTCTATGTCTAATTTTACTTATGTGTTATATATTAATTGTTTTAATTGTACCAAATGTTTAGTTATAAAACTGTATTCATTGAAGCATGTCCCCTTAAAAGTCACACTTCTGCTCCTTATTTTCTAAATAAACAGGAAATCAGGAAACTATGTTGTGACTGCTTTAAGCACTGACAGGGGAATTTATGGTTTATTTTTTTTTTTGTGCACATGATATTGCTTTGGTACAAAGGCCTTCTTCAGAAGGATGAATGGACGATTGATGGACAAAGATGTTGATGAGTGATAATTTCTTATTGGCCTCAACTTATTTCTTTTTGTTAAAGTTTATACATACATTTCCTAATAATGCTACCCTTATACAGAGCTCTTGGTATAAAACTGGCCATCTCATGATTTTCTACAAGCACATTCTGTTTAAAGAGAACCCGAGGTGGGGTTCTGAAAACGTAATCCACATACAGAGACTGGGTCTGCCTATAGAGCCCAGCCTCTGTTGTTAGTCAGATTCCCCCTAAGCCCCCCCTGCGCTCTGCGAGACCCCATTAATCACAGCCGCGCTGTCGACACGCAGCGTGTCACAGCGGGCTGTGTTTACCTCTCTAATGCCAGTCTCGCCGCTCCCCCGCCTCCTGCATCGCTTCGGTCCCCGCCCACGCAGGGACCGGAGCGATGCAGGAGGCGGGGGAGAGCGGAGACTGACATTAGAGAGGTAAACATAGCCCGCACAGCGCGGCTGTGATTAATGGGGTCTCGCTGAGTACAGGGGGAGCTTAGGGGGAATCTGACTAGCAACAGAGGCTGGGCTCTATAGGCAGACCCAGTCTCTGTATGGGGATTTCGTTGTTAGAACCCCGCCTCGGGTTCTCTTTAAAGCATAAAAAGAATTCTATCTACAGCTTGAATCCCAAATAGGACTTTCCTAAAATCCCCTGGCCTTATTTTATATTTCAAGGTTAAAATCTGCTTTAGGTTTTGACTGCCTCAGGTACGTGAGTGTATTTTGTAAAAGTTATTTAGCGCAGACGCAGATCTTGAGCTACTGAACTTGTTTCCTGTTCCGTATAGTCAGATGTGGTGTTCTCAGCACACAGTTTTATAACCCTTAACTATTTATCAGTGAGAGTTGTGCTACAGTCCAACTGCTGGTGAGTTGTCATTTAGAGTCCTGGATTCTTAACCCTTTCAGTCAGGAAAGAAAGGAAAATAGCCTATTTCTAAGAAGGATAAAGACTGTGCAAACACATGTATATCTCTTCATGGGGTTGATCCACAAAAGGCCGGTAACATTTGCCCACCATGCATCCTGGAGCTAGTAACGCTCGTTACGCCAATAGCATGACGAGCGTTACCATAGCAATGCTAGACCTGCTTTTGTTACTGTTATCTTTTGACTTGCTGTGTTAATATGTTATCTTTTGATTGATAACTTCTGTCCATGGCATTTGTGTGTTATTCCTTTATTGAAATAAACAAAATCAATAAAACGTTTGAAAACAAAACAAAAACCCCAGAAGTGGGAGGAAAATCTTTCCCCACATGTGCATCACCGGTGTGTTTGGTACACTGGGCAGCCCTCACCTCAGAAGAAACGTAGGATGAAGTTCAGGGTAGACTGTTCATGCTCATGATTGGCCGCTCCACACTTTGAGCTGCTGGGAAGAGACACTCCCAGGTTGCAATGGGGGTAGAGGGCATGTCAGGAAGTCTGTTTCTGGCTGCTATGTTTTCCCTGGCTCACTTGTATCCCTACTTACGAGCAGGTGCTGGAATTTTAGGAGGCAGAAAAAGCCTCAATCCATATGATAAAATATGCCAAACTTTTAAATAGCACAACAATGTATGTAGGTTGTGTAGAATAAATGATTTGGTTGCTATTGTGACCCTCACATTACCTATCAAAGCTGTGATCATCCCTATTAGAATTCCTGTTATCAGATCAGTGCAGAGGGAAGACGAAAGATCACATTAATTCTCTGTATTATATCAGACATGACCAGAAGCTGCATGACTTTGGTTTTTACTTTCATAACACATATAGCTTTGCATTAGTGCACCATTTTTATTTTCCTTTGTTCATATAAATATTTATGAATTCCCATCTTGACATTTTCTAGGTTTACATTAGTGCTGATGAGATCCCACTTGAAGGGGGTGAATTCCTCTTGTGCTACTTCTGCCACAATCTGCAGTGCTTGGCTGGTATTAGCGAGCCTTTCCAGGTATGCCGTTTAACTGTTCCATGTGTGGCAATATCCAACACTATATACAAAACATGACTGGCACACCAAGTTATTGCGTTGCATAAACGTTTGTATTATAGCAAAAGTGTAAATCATATGAGTCCTCGTCCACCCCCAACCACCTCTCGGTGAGAGTCCCCCCTCGGTCCTTGGCCCCCTACTGTTTACCCTATACACATCCTTCATTGGCAAGGTTATCTCCTCCATGGGTTTTAACCATTATCTGTATGCAGATGACACCCAGATCTACCTCCACACCCCTGACATATCTACCACTACCATGGACCAGGTCTCCTCCTGTCTATCAGCCATCTCCTCCTGGATGTCCGCTAGGTTCCTGAAACTAAATCTAGACAATACGGAATTTATGATCTTCCCACCCCGGCCATCCATGAACCTCCCAGATGTGCATGTCACTGTTAACCACACTACCATTCGCCCTACCTATCAAGCCCGCTGTCTGGGTGTCACCCTGGACTCCGCAATCTCCTTCACTCCCCACATCCAAAACCTCACAAAGTCCTGCAACTTCCACCTTCGTAACATCTGTAAGATTCGCCCTTTTCTGACCTCTGCCACCACCAAACTCCTCATCCATTCCCTCATAATTTCCTGCCTTGACTACTGCAATGCCCTTCTGTCTGGTCTCCCTATGGCCCGAACAGCCCCACTGCAGTCCATCATGAATGCGGCAGCCAGAATTATCCACTGCTCCCATCGCTCCACCACGGCGGATCCCCTCCTTGAATCCCTCCACTGGCTTCCTATCCAGTCCAGAATCAGATTCAAGATACTGTGTCTGACCTACAAATCTGTCCACAAAACCTGTCCATCCTACATTTCCAATCTTGCTCAGAGGTACACACCTAGCTGCTCACTCCGCTCTTCCAATGAACTTTGCCTAACCGCCCCCCGCATCACCCAGTCCCATGCACGCCTCCAGGACTTCTCAAGAGCTGCTCCAACACTATGGAACTCCCTACTTCCACCCATTAGGGCAGCCCCCTCCTTCAACATCTTCAAGAAGGCCCTCAAAACTCACCTTTTCACTCTGGCCTACTACCCCTCACAAGTGCTCTAAACCCACAGCTGAACTCTGGTCCCCTACCTTCCGTGTCCTACCTCTCCCTCTAGATTGTAAGCCTTTGGACAGGGTCCTCCTCCTTTGAGTCCTACCTGATCATGCGCCTCCATTACTGTGAACCCATGCTATGCATCTGAGTGAACCTAACTTGCCTAATCTCCATGCTCCCCTCCAGTGACTGACTAAGCATTACCTTGTACTCATACTGTGCTGCATGATCTGATCTTTCTTGTATTCAGGTATTGTCATTTTGCTGTATGTCACCCCTAAATATTGTATGTATCCCTATTTATTGTCCAGCGCTGCGTAATATGTTGGCGCTTTATAAATACAATAAATAAATAAATAATACAGATGGTGCCGGTCTTCATGCAATTATGAAGGAAATCGCATGAAGATCGACACAACTAACCCCCATTCAAACTAATTTCTGTTTTCTCTTTTTATATGTGACATAGATACAGCCTGGGAAGACTTTACCTGCAAAAGTTGGTGTCCAAGATTACACTGATGACCCCGCCAAGACTGACATGTTTATGGGTGCCGGGTTCTAAGGCTTCTGTCATCATGGAGACTAGATAATTATCTGTACGGAGGTTCTGCCAATAATAGTTTCTCTTTGTATTTCACACCACTGAAGGAATGGAGTGTACGCCTTGCCTTGCTGTGCCTTCAGCAGAATGGCGGAAAATCTCCTCAGGTGTAATTATCCCACAATGCATTTCTCTCACACTGGATGGAATAGGAGGAAGTAGAGCACTTTTGGACTGTAATAGACAATTAGTTTTAATTTGTTTTTGTTTTTTAAAGAAAAGGACTTTTTTTGACGATTACTATTATTTTAAAAGATGAATACTTGATAGTGGATTGTTTATACACGTTTTAAGCTAAAGCTATACCATGCAGCCAACAATCACCATTGCCTCCAAATATCATGAGAGGAGCTGTTATGACAGTCAAAGCAGAGCAGACTGTGTTTTTACCCACAGCAACATGATTTTACCAGATATTGTTCAAGTTAAGTTTACACTTTGAGGGCTCGTTCACACTGGAGGTGTTTTGTGATTTATTTATTTTTAATTTAGCACTGGAGATTTCCAAAATCGCCCTGAAAGCGCTTGTGCAATGATTCTCTATGAGAGAGTTCACATCTGAGTGTCTGTTTCCAATCCGCTCAGCAAAGCGCTGCCTGTACGATTTTTGAGGTGATTCCACCTCAATGGAAGGTATAGGAAAAAACGCAAAACACTCACAAAATTGCTTTGTGTAGCGTTTGCGTGAGCGTTTTTAAAAATAAATAAATTGTATTTATTCTTTTCCAGGTCAAAGAGTTCACTTCCTGACTTGCGTCAGGGAGTGAATAAAAAAAAACACTCAGGAAAAGCGCTTAGAAAAGAGCTTTTCACAAAACTGCATCACCCACCCACACGCCGGGAGAGGAAAAAAACCCCTCTAAAAAAGCCCAACACGGACGGACAAGCGAGCAGAAAGCAATGGGAACGAGGCCTAAAAAAATGTATTGAACGTCTGATTTTTATGGATTACAGAGCGTTTCTCATTGCACTGCTCATTAAATATTGCCTATTGGTACTAAAGCTCTGCTCCCCAGTGTTACTTCAAGCAGGTATAGCTTGCAGTGTATTAAGAATTGATATTCCGTTTATTATTGCTTAACATGTGCTGCTATTGAACATTATTTATAGAGCTAAATATCGGGACCAGATGTTCCCAAATGCTAATTGTGCTTTCAGATCTCTTTGAATCGTACAGCTTGTTTATTTCTTGGGACAGTGCTGAAAGTATTATGGAATACTTGGAGTCTTCTAGTGGCCAATCAGGTGCTGGAATTTTATTGATGGAAATGTTGGATTGTACGATCAAATCGTTAACTCGTAACAATGCTTGAAAGTAGGCATCCGCCTTTACATATAATGATATGTTCTTATATCTAGTCCTGTAATCTTCAAATGACAGTTGTCATGCTGAGAGCTTAACATATCTCCAGATTCAGACCAATAGTAGCTTAGCCATTGAGAAATCCTTCTGAGCAATGAGGATAGCAATGGCGTGTGGTAAAGCTATAACATTACATCCACATGTATGTCTAGATTCTTGCTGGATTCACAAAAGCACAAAACGCAATCACATTGCGATTTTAGCATGCAATTTTTTGTGGTTTGCGGTTTTCTGTACATTGGCCTCAGTCCCGACGCTGAAAAATGTAGCAAAGTCAGGGAATGCATGCTGGCAGGGGCGTAGCAATAGGAGTTGCTTCCTCAACTACAGTATTAGCTCTCTATTGGTCCTGTGCTCAGAATAATCACTTTTATAGATAGTTTGAATAGTAAACAAACTGTTCCCCATCCCCTTCTTGCACCTCGGACACTGTAGTTGCCATTGGCAGGTTTTGGTGCGCCATATCAATTGTTATATATAGAGTGCTTGGGGGGGCCCCATTGTAAAACTTGCATCGGGGCCCACAACTTAGCTACGCCACTGGACTGCATGCTGGGAAGATCGGAATGCATTTGGTGTGAAGAAGTTCCTGCGATTCCCGTTTTGCGATCGGCAAACCACCAATCGGAAAATCGGATTGGAACACTGTTAGTGTGAATGTGCCCTAATAAGTTTGGTGTACTCCATTAAGGCTATTTACATGGATACATGCAAACGCCCTTCCCTTCTGATGTCCCCACACTCATTTGTTAATGATCTGAATGGCAGGGGCTGTGCTTGGTTCTGGCACAGGTGTGGGGCTGAGCACTGAGTGGAAGAAATAAATACTGTATATGGAAAGAGTACCTTGGATCCGGGCCTTATGGATCACACCAAAACTGTTAAGAGGATTTGCATCCTACATTCCATTTAAAGGACCCCTGACGTGACAAGGATATGGAGACTGCCATATTTATTTCCTTTTAAAGGGAATTTAAACTGAGGATATGGATTTTTCCTTTTAAAATATCAGTTGCCTGACTCTCCTGCTGATCCTGTGTCTCTAATACTTTTAGCCACAGCCCCTCAACAAGCATGCAGATCAGGTGCTCTGACTGAAGTCAGACTGGATTAGCTGCATGCTTGTTTCAGGTGTGTGATTCAGCCACAGCTGCAGCCAGGGCCGGATTTAGGCCAAGGCCATCTAGGCCATAGCCTAGGGAACCACAGGAGCAAGAGTACCAAAGCAGCAGGCTAAACAGGTGCAGCATTTGCAAGCTTGCAAATGCTGCAATGCAGGGAGATCAGGCGAGCGCCTGATCTCCCTGCTGCCAGCCACCTGTGCAGGGCCACCTTGTTCTCTGTGCACTTTGGCATTGTGGCGGGCAGCTACGGACTTGGGTAGCATTGGAGACCGAGGGGAAGTGGAAGCTTCTGCACTGGAGACGAGCAGAGAAGTGAGTGACACTGATGGCTGCTGTGGTGTGGAGGTGAGCTGTGCTGAAAGAGGGGGAGTGGGAAAGGGAGGGCTTAAGGGTGTCATCAGGCTACCTTTCCGGGAGGCGAAGGGGTCATCAGGCTGCCTATACTAGAGGGAAAGAGCGGAGGGGGTCATCTGGCTAACTATACTGGAGGGGGCGGCTGGTGACATTGGCCTTGGGTAGTAAAGAGTACAAATCCAGCCCTGGCTGCAGCCAAAGAGATCAGCAGGACTGACAAGCAACTGGTATTGGGTGGAGCTTAGGACGGAGTGTGCAAGACACTGGCAGCCACCCGGGAATTTTGAATTTACATGCACATATGATTTTACCAAGGAGAGACATCTGATCTGCAGTGAATGCTCTATTGCTGGTCTGTGGTCGGTCAGCCAGTTTATCTGGTGAGCAGTTAATTTGTATATTGGTGATTGGGATCGCAAGTGGTGAAAAGTAGTGTATGTGCATGGTGTTATAAGCAGAGGGAACAACTGGAGTCACTAATGCACACCATAAGCGATTCTTGTTTGGATTTTCCAAGGATTTGTCAGGACAAGGTGGTTGTTTAAGTGTTGATTGCTGGTCTGCCATTGGTCAGCCTTGAGATCTGGTGAGCGATTATTTCACATGTTAACAGTGGATTGGATCTAAGTCGTTCTGTGAGGAGAAAGACTTTGAAAATTATTGGAACTTTGTGTATCACTTTATTATGTGGGAGTGCCTATACACCATACAATTAATTTACTTAAGATTTAACTTGGAGTAACTCTACCTAGAGGTGTGGCAAACCCAGTAGGTCTTTGATTGTGTAATATTAGGAAGCAGTGTAATTATATTCAATATACAAGCAACTGGTATTGTTTAAAAGGAAACATCCATATCCCTCTCATTTAAGGTTCCCTTTAAGCCATACCAGCTGTCCTGCTGATCCTCTGCCTGTAATACTTTTAGCCATAGTCCCTGAACAAGCATGCAGCATATCAGATGTTTCTGACTGAAGTTTGACAAGATTAGCTGCATACTTGTTTCAGGTGTGTGAGTCAGGCAGTACTACAGCCAAATAGACCAGCAGGGCTGCCAGGCAACTGGTATTGCTTGAAAGGAAATAAATATCTAGGTACATCTCACTTCAGTTGTCCTTAAACCACCTCATGCCATAGGCTGAAGGGTTAAATGCATTCGGCAGAATGGATGTTGATATAAACATCCTATTTGCACTAATAGTGCACAAATTAGGACGTTTATAAATGTCCGTTTTGCATGAAGCGGTTAATATAAGTGACAGGTTCATTACAGGGTAAAAACCTTTGTTATATATTTTAGTGATTTAACATTGAAAGTGTTGAATACATTCAACTGGTAAACACAAAATAAAGAGCAGGCACTGAAAACGTGAGCTGTCCTGCAAGATGCTTGCTGCAACTGTGCAGCTCAACGCACAAAGGGCAATCTGCAAAGATTGTATGTATATTCGCCCTCCCTTTCTGGTACAGCTTGTTAAAAATGTTATGTATTCAAATAGTGTTATATGTTACAAAGTATCGATTATTGGGTATTTTTAGTCATACATTTTTCATATCCAGACCTTTGTAAATTACAAAGAAGTATCCAGTCTCAGATAAAAACCTGGTTGTTTTCTAATGTTTTTTTTTTATTATGAAGACAGAATTGTTTCATAATGGGCCTCTGACAGATTTATTACATCAGTTCTGCATAGCTACTATTTGATTTGCTAAAGGAGGTACCGGTAGATGTAAAGGATCCTATCAGAACTGCTACCACAGCCAAAACTTGCATCCAGCACAGTGATCTGCCCCTACCCAACTCCCAGCAGCAGTGCTAGTTCCGGGGCACTGCATGCCTCTTTACAATAATACGCAGTGACAAGTAACAGCTGTGCTGCCCCATTGAAAGAAAACAAAAAATCCATTGAAATAATTCAAAACTTTATTAGCTTCTACTAGTTACAGGACAAATATTTTGCTCGCAGCTCATACCAGTAAAAAAGAAATGAATATGCATCTGATCAGAAAATATAGATTTGTCTCTATATGCACGCAAACCATAATATCATGCTTTCATTCCTTTTTAAGTGTTTTTCTTAGTTGATGCCTTTTAATTCCATTTATTTTGCACTTCATCTAGCAGAAAGCAAGTTTCTGTTTTTGTGTGTTGCTTGTGTTTTTTGTTTTTGTTCTTTATTCATCTTTTATCTGGTTATCAGACTGCTTTTTTCTTTTAATGATCATGCAGTTACCAGGGAAACTAGACTATAATAGTTTAAAAACAGATATGACTAAAAGTAAATGTATGAGTTGTTGATGTAAAATGAGTCATCCAAACAACTGCTAGTTATAGGCTAGAAAGTATAATTGGCCACAGATTAGTTGATGCATACATCTAACTTGCTTTACTCTTGCCAAGCTTATAATGCTTGTTGCATCTGCATTGCTGGATGTGTTGATAGTTGTGTGTGATTATAATATCGTATTTATACAGTATGTAATTTCACTGTGAGACTTCATATTTGCACGACAATCATGTAAGTGTCTAATATTTGAACAATACTTTTTTCAGATCCATTAGCAGGACCAAAATAATCAGTGCCTTGATTAAATCCCAGATTCAGTTTCTGCATAGCTTACTTTTTAACGATTGGTAAGATTGGGAGGGTGAAATATTTTAATCTTGATGTCTCCGAGAAGCTTTGGAGACATAAACTGTAGGTATTTGTCTATAATGAGACAAACTGAATCCGATCATGGAGGTAAATGTATACTAGGGAGAGCTACATGTATACTATGGACTTTTAGTCCCTGAAGTCCTTTTACAGTTCTGTATGAAATGCTTGCAGTAGGTAAGTGGTTCGTTGTACTGTAGTTCCTACTTATATAGGCGTTTGTCTTGTTTTCCTGAGGACTAGAGAAGAGTAGCTTACCTCTGAATATTTTACAAGATTGACCCAGTGTAATGTGTATATATAGCAGCAGTGAATGTAACTGAGTGTAAGTGTTCAGTAAGGAGTGGAAGGGGAGCTGTTTCATTGCCTTAGTGCTATGCAGAAAAAATTATACTGACTTTTCACTGTGTTATACGGAGAAAAATGGCATTAACTAGCGCTGCCATAAACCACAATCCAATCCAACTGCTAGAAGGTACAGTTGAGTCAGTCATAGCGAGTTCTAATGCAGATGTTTTCTTCATTGACATTTTAAAGTAAATCTGGAAGAAAAAAGTTAAATACCCAGGTAGAGGGAAGCCTCTAGATGATCCGGAGACTTCCCATGTTGTCCTGGGACCCTCTTCTGATTGGCAGCTGCACTGTGCATCCGAGAGTCCTGTCTGCACAGGCGGAGTAGCACGGAGGAAGAAAGCCATGCACAAGCAGCTCCGTGCTGCTGCACAGAGGCAGACAGGATTCGCACAGTGAGGGCGCACACCCACATGAAGGTGAGAACGGCAGTAAGCGCAAATCCAACAAGCTCAAGATCCCAGTGCTGGATCATAGGGGTTAAAGACAATGGGGGAAGCCCTTAATTAAGGAACATCCCTCTACATATCTAATCTTTATTGAAAATTTTCCTTTCAGGCTCACTTTAACAATCTTGTAATTTGATGCTTCCGCTTCAAAAAATTGTTTGAAACTGCTGAAAAATTACTTTTGTTTGATAGCACAATCTGTTGTTTGTAATTGCCTATTACACTGATCAAAATGTAGCTTTTACTCATAAGGTGACTATGCATCTAGCAATTTAAGGCCCGATCGACCAACCGATTTGATAGTTTTATCGAATTGATTGAAATTTGGTTCCACAACAAGCCAGCCTTCCTGCCAACGGATTCAACAGATTTCAGAGCAAAATCATTCAAATGTGTCGATCGAACATGCTTGGAAATCTAGGGCTGATGTGGTCGATCATGTGCGCTGCGGTAACCATGCAGTATCTGGACAAGCGACAAATGCGACTGAACTCCCAGCCGCTGTCCCCCCCCCCCCCCCAAAATGTTACTGTGCTCCCATCCAACACAGTGCCCCTACATTAAAATCTCACCAGTTTCAGCTATTACGAGTGTCCAACTGTTCTTGTCCAGCCCCCTTCACGTCCCAAGTGGCTGCCACGTAAAGCACTGCCACATATTTGATGTCAAACATGTCATGCTGAGATCGATCAGCCTGCAGTGTATGGGCAGCCAACACATCTCTCTCTGATGAGATTTGTGTCTTGGTCAATTTATCTCTAGACCTAACCTTTCTCTTATATGATGCATTTGTGCATCTTTAAAGACGTGCATTACCTTGCAAAACAGTAATATGGTTTGTGTGGGTTTGAAGGTGCTCTTGTGATGTCCTTCACCACAGTGATTGGAAATGGCCTGCTGTGCTTAGACAGCCTATGGCCTTATGCTCATGTATGGTTATACAACTCAAATATCATAATTTAAAGTAGCCTGTTCATCATTCCATTTTACATCTCCTACTGTGCAAGAGCATTTGTCTTTCTGCAGTATGTGTAGACACTGGCCTGTTTTAATGCACATTAATCAGTGGTGTTTACACAAGCCAAAGACACGCGTTTAATCCTGCACCCTGCGTACAGTCACTGCCATGGCTCTCGTGCAGGGGAAGTATTACTGTATTACTGTAATATGTTGTCAAACTGATGCAAAACTGTTTAGTGCCCCACATCTTCAATACAATTCCCCATCAGAATACTTTTTTCTGGGGCTCTTTTGCATTTAGTGTTGCAGGTGTCACTAAGCCACAGGTTAAAAAGATACGCCTTGATGTGCACAAGACAATAATACACACCGCACGACAAAACGAGTGACTTCCTTAAAGACGTGCGTTTACCATATCGTTAAAGCTCCACAGCGACGTCTCTTCACCATAGTACATAATAGCATAAACGTTCTAGATTTGTGTACACATTAACAGTTTGCAGACGTCTTCTCACCGTCTTTTCCAAAATCAATCTGACAAATGGAATGATTCAACCTCTTCTTATCTGTCGTTTGCCGTTTTCTTATCTATTTTCTCGCTCAGTCGTCCGCACGTCTACACGTGACAACTGTTTGAAATCAACTTTTTGAAATTGTTTGATTTTCGCTCACTGTAAAAGACGGAGGTTGAGCGTGTGTATTGGGCTTTACTTAACCTCCTGGGCGTTACGCACGCAGGAGGGTTTGCAGCCAGGAGTCCCCCACTATAATTTTAAGCGATCGGATAGTTCTAATATCTTCAGCTAGCAGTGGTGGTCGGCATCCTTAGATTACGTTTGATTTCCCCTGGCCGCTAAATACATTACCCCCCCTGGATCCAACAATCGCTGCAGCCTCCCCGGACAGCTCCGCTCTTCTTTATGGGGAAGATCGAACATGACGTCATGCGCAGACCCGATCCTCCCCATAGAGAGGACTGGAGATGTGCTGGGAGGCAGCGCGATCGCTGGATCCAGGAGGGTAATGTATTTAGCGGCGATCGGGGGGGGGATCAAACGTATTCTAAGGATGCCGACCACCACTGCTAGCTAGCCTAGTGCTAGCTGAAGATATTAGAACTATCCGATCGCTTAAAATTATAATGGGGAGACTCCTGGGGACAGCTGGCGGTATGCCTGACACAGTGTCGAGCATACTGCTAAGGAGGTTAATACAAACGTTTGCAGCGTGAAAATGGAGCTCAATTTAATTGCTCCATTTCCAAGATGTGTAAATTTGCATGAAACTAAATTATCTTGGCATTATTTGCACCTCATTGACCATTTAGTAGTTTATTGTTGCGGCTGATTTGTGCACGTGTCTGGAGTTCTCTTCTACCTTGTTAGTAGTAGAGAGCCAAAATTTCATGTTTCGTAATAACAAGAAATTTGCACTTACGACATGAAATTGTAATTTCTTATCAGAAAATTCAGAATTTTTAATTTCATGTCATTTCCAGATTAATCGTAATTTTGTGTTACTCATTCTTTCTTGTGAAATAAAAAAACAATTGTCCTGAAAAATACTCATAATTCGAGTATAGTTGGTAATACGCAAAATGTCATGCAATTTTTCAAGAGTACGATTTTTCCATTAAGATTGGAATTGTTAAATTTAGTGAAAGCGTAATTGGCACATTACCATCCTCACTTCTCTTTAGAACTGATAAAACTACTTGGTTAGTGATGAAAGATCTAGAATACCTCCAGCTGAAGTTAAGGCCCGTACACACGCCAAACAAAAGTTGTGGAAACACAGACCAACGCCATAGAAACAACTTTACCAACAATGTTGTTGAAATGACAACTCTTTTCCGCACACCACTATTGAAAGCAACCAACTCCTCTAAATACTGCGCGGAAACAGCAGTATACACAACATGTCCGTACTCAGTAGAACAGTGTCGTTCAAACGACATTGTACTCATGTGGGAAACTGTACAACATTTGCCCAACAGTCGCATGAGTTGATCCGCCAGACGGTATCAGCTGCTTATCATGCTGATTAGCTACATTTTTGCACACGGTTGTCATCCGCCATGTCGAAATCTGTCTCTTATCTGACATTTCAAAAGACTTTAGTTGAACATGTGTACGAGGCTTTGCTTTATTTCTTGTTGGTATACACCACACCTGAATAGATAAAAATCCAAGAGGCAGGTGGCTCTTGATCTGCACCACATGCATGATTAGCGCCTGGTTTTGACCAGACCTAGTTTGGTAAATACTTCTCTTGGAGTTTAGGACTGCAAAGGCTCTGCACTGAATATACATACTATGTTTCTCGTCCTCCACCCAGAGATAAATAGGTTTGGACAAAAAGTTTCTTTTAATTACCGTTCCCGAGTACTACCTGTGATTTTCAGGTTTCGTTTCATGTTTTGATAAATGCTGAGTTATTTTCTTAGACTTGTATGGTTATTTATTAGTTTTGTGGTTTAGTTGTAATTTAGTAACATTATAATCCCACAGAACTGTTTGTTGTCTGTTTAAACATGCTGTCCTTCTTTAAAGTCCCTAATCGCTGAAGTCATTTGGCACGGGATTCCTGTAGAGCAGTTGACTGACTGTGTTGGGTGACATTGGGCCTGATGCAGAACTGCCAGTAAAATTGTTGTGCACAGGCAGAGAATTATCATGACCCGCAGTACATGGGTGATGCAAGTGTTACATTACTTGTTTGATGCACATTACCATAGCAATGCTTGCGTTACCCTTGTACAGCAGGTTGTGCTAATTGCACAGTACTCTGCTAACACTAGTACCAGTAATATTGTCATGCGCTGTTTGTGCACAGAAATTTTACCAGCGGTTCGTGCATCAGACCATTGTATTTTATGAATACTATCGTTTGGAATTTCTTCATTCTTCACAATTTCCAGCTACTTGTGATGTACACATTTATATTTACACATTGAGAATGTAGATTTGTAGCACTCGGCCTTTGTGATGTTTGTAAATGAATATTAACCAATAAAATGCTTCCTGTTACTGCTCATTAGCTTGTGTTTTATTTGTGAATTATTTCCGATCAAGAAATAGATGAAGGACAACTGAAGTGAGAAGGATATGGAGGCTGCCATATTTATTCCCTTTTAAAGAATACCAGTTGCCTGGCAGCCCTGTTGATCTATTTGGCTGCTGAAGTGTCTGAATCACCCCAGAAACAAGCATGCAGATAATCTTGTCAGAAACACCTAATCTGCTGCATGCTTGTTCAGGGGCATTCAGTCTGGCTTTGCTCAGGAATCTTTATAGCTGAGTCTATGTTCTCTGATGTCTTTTCAAGCCCAAGCCTGCCCCCTTCTGGCTCTGCTCAGGAATCATTATAGCTGAGTCATTATAGCAAAGCCAGACTGAATACTCAGTTGGGGATTTTATCAGGGCTGGTAAGAAGCAGGCTGAGCAGTGAAGAATGAAACCGAGATGGGTAGGTGTTTTTTCTCTAATGTTCCCACTGATATATATGGTAAAATACATGAGGGTGCTTAATCTGTGGTTCACTTTAAAGCGTAATATAACCCAGAATTTCTTCTTTGCGCTAAAAGATTATTTACAGCATATAAAATACTAACACAATGTTGTTGTTTTTTTTAGTAAAACCGCATTCAAAGGGTTACATCACAGGGCTGACTCTTTCTTCCGCAGGGAGAACCCGCATCCGAACTGCTGTTAAGCTTATCTTGTGTACACATTCTTTACTTGATACATTTATGTAAACATTCTCTGGCTGTGCAGGACTTCAGCTGATGAGTCCTGGGGTGAAACACAGGTCAGAAATCACTGGTGGCTGCATTCACAACAGAATTACAACAGTTATGAATAAAATTCACCAGCAGCTTTAAAAATAAATTAACTGAACTTTGGGAAGTTATAATGTCTAAATGAATAAAAATACTTGTGCACAAAAGCAAATATAATTGTATGGGTTATAAAAAGTAGGAAAACACATTTTTGTTGAAAATGTTGTCAGTGTTTTAAACCGAGTGAAAACAGTACTTGTGTACTATTTACTACATTAGAGTATTACATCACCATTTGTTAATATTAAAAAATAACAGAAGGTTAAAAAGATCTGAATTTGTTCTAATCACAGCTTCGAAACACATTGTTGTAAAATGTGACATCCGTAAGTGAAAATAATCATCAAAACTGAAAGAGAAAATGACATACCACACCAATGGAAAGCACAGAACCCAGCGTACACTTTAAATTGTGATCACTTATTGAATCTTTACTTTCAGAACTATAACGGATTTATTGGCTCCCCACCCCCCACCTCAAGAAATGTCCAATTGATTATGGCAGAGGCAGGTAGCCTGGAACCCACTACGGCACTTTTGCATGCTTGCAGCATTTCTGGAGCGATCCCGGAGCAATTGTATCAGTGGCTACAGTAGCCAAATTGCAATTGCTCCAGGAATCACTGTGAAATCCCAGCAATTCTGCGATCTGGCAAATCATGGACTCCTTGCGACTGCCACAAAACGGCTGTAGTGGGTCCAAGGCCTATGAGATCATGGGTTCCACTCAGTTCCAACAGTCGCCATCTTTACTGCTGTCACTTGTATGGCTTATTTGATTTTCAAACTAAAGGTGGCATAGTGGTTAACGCTCTTGCCTTGCAGCGCTGGGTCCCCGATTTGAATCCCAGCCAGGTCAACATCTGCAAGGAGTTTGTATGTTCTCCCCGTGACTGCATGGGTTTCCTCTGGGTACTCCGATTTCCTCCCACATCCCAAAAACGTACAGATAAGTTAATTGGCTTCCTCCTAAACTGGCCCTAGACTATGATACATACACTACACCAGTGTTTCTCAACATTTTATTGGTATGTTGTATGTTGATACGTGGGATGGAAGGTCTCGCTTACCAAGAAAGGTTAGATAAACTGGGTTTATTTAGTCTAGAGAAAAGACGCCTTAGAGGAGATCTAATTAACATGTATAAATACATCAGAGGGCAATATAATAGCTTGGCGGATGAGCTTTTTGTCCCTAGGCCTTCTCAAAGGACTAGAGGACATGATCCGCGCATGGAGGAAAAACGTTTTAGCCATTTATTTAGGAAAGGGTTCTTTACAGTAAGAGTGATTAAGATGTGGAATGCATTGCCACAGGAAGTCGTTATGGCAAACTCTATACCTGCATTTAAAGGGGGCTTAGATGCTTTCCTTGCGTTGAAAGACATCCATGGCAACAATTACTAGGTTATGCCTAATGATGTTGATCCAGGGATTTTATCTGATTGCCATCTGGAGTCGGGAAGGAATTTTTCCCTCTTGGGGCTAATTGGACCATGCCTTGTAAGGGTTTTTTCACCTTCCTCTGGATCAACAGGGATATGTGAGGGAGCAGGCTGGAGTTGTACTTTGTACTGGTTGAACTCGATGGACGTATGTCTTTTTTTCAACCAAAATAACTATGTAACCCTTTTAAAACCCTGTACTCACCAAGGACCCCCTAGCATTGTAAACATTATCACAAGCACCCCTTCACATATATTTACTCGTAGTACATGATCATTGGTATTAAAACATTGCCAAGTATTTTTGGTGTTGTTTAAATAAGATTTATTTTCTAAAACTTTGTTATTCTTGGTTAAGTATATCAAGCCTGAGTACCTCCTAGAACCATCAGAAGTACCCCCTGGGGTACGCGTATCACACGTTGAGAACCTAGGCAATACAGGATACATACATAGACATATGACTATGGTAGGGACTAGATTGTGAGCTCCTTTGAGGGACAGTTAGTGACAATATACTCTGTACAGCTCTGCGTAATACGTTGGCGCTATATAAATACTAAAATAATCTATAATGTCTGCTTAATAACTGCCTGGTTACTACAGGATGCCATGACATGCAGACTACATGTTACGTAATGATAACACAATACGTTGCAACTTGGAAATGCAGAAAAGCCCATTGAGTTGTGTAAGCTTGTTCGCATATATGCTAATATATTGTGTTATTGTGGAACATAGTTGGGACTGACTGCATTTTGCCCGCCACCAAAAGGACCTCTCAATCACAAGAAGAATACAAACGATGTGATGCATGAGTGAGCTCACACACACACTGCTCACATTCGCAGCCTTAGAAACCGAGCTGAAATAAAAGAAAAAAAATGTTTTCAATTTCACTCTCAAAAAGTGGAATTTTCCTTTTAACTTAAAAGGAATCTGAAGGGAATATAAACTTCTAATGAATTGTAGCTAAGAAATAGATCATTAGTAGCAAAGGAAAGAATCTCATGTTGTTTACAGTACAGGAAGAGTTAAAAAAATAAAACTTAAAGGGACTCCGAACGGTAACTAAAATCAAAATCAACTTACCTTGGGGCTTTCTCCAGCCCACCGCAGTACTGTCACGCCGGCCGGGGTGGTGACGACTGACGTAACCTTTCAGGAAGAGGAGCCCGACACTCGGGCCCAGTGTCGCCGGGAGCCATTTCTGACCAATGCCTGGGAGAAGAGCCAGATGGACGCCGAGGGACCTCCCGACCTACGGTGGGCTGGAGAAAGCCCCAGGTAAGTTCAGATTTTGATTTTAGTTACTGCTCGGAGTCCCTTTAAGTTATCTATGCAATAGAGCTTCTCTGAGATCTCTGACCCATTTTGGGTCAGAGAGCAGTTCTATTTTCTGAAGCACTTATACATCAAAGACACAGTGAAAAACAGCTTTAACCACTTCAGCCTATCTGGATGAATATGTTCGTCCAGATAGGCTGTGCTGCTGCCAGTGTGCCGTGCGCGCTAGCCCCCCGATCAATGAATGGGAATATAATTCCTATTCATCGATCTAAGTCTCCCGCAGGAAAACCGACGGTCTTTTATCAGAGACCCAGTCTTTCTGCCACAAAAAGAGTTCCCCATCCTCATTCCAAGACTTTTTTTAATTAAAAAAAAAAAACATAAATATTTACCTAATGGTCTGAACTTTTTAAATATGCATGTCAAGAGAGCATGTTAATATAATTTTTTTAATTATAGGCTTGTAAATGGTGATGGACGCAAATTGAAAAAATGCACCTTTATTTCCAAATAAAATATCGGCGCCATAAATTGTGATAGGGACATAATTTTAACGTAATAACTGGGACAAATGGGCAAATAAAATACATGGGTTTTAATTATGGTAGCATGTATTAATTTAAAACTATAATGGCCAAAAACTGAGAAATAATGAATTTTTTCCATTTCTTTCTTAATCTTCCTGTTAAAATGGATTTAGAATAAAATAATTCTAGCAAAATGTACCCTCCAAAGAAAGCCTAATTAGTGACAGGAAAAACAAGATATAGATTATTTCAGTGTGATAAGTAGTGATAAAGTTATTTGCGAATGAATGGGAGGTGAAAGTTGCTCGGATGCATAAAGTTAACAACACTTCAAGCTGAAGTGGTTAAATAAGGTTTTACTCCAGGAGAGTTCAATGGGTCATTATATCTACTGTGTTTCATAGTTTAAAATACAGAGTGTTGTTTGCAGTTGGAAATATGATAGAATGATGCAATGTTATACAAATTAGCTATATAACTGAAAATAAAAAAATATGAGACTTTTCTTTGCTACTAATGTTATATTATCTATACTACACATAGAATTCATTATATAGTTTTTCGCTTCAGAGTCCCTTTAAGAACGAATTTCATATCTGACATATGGCATCGCTTATCAACAAATGTGGGTAACTGCCAATCTCATAAAGAACATGCAGCGTTGCTTGTAGCTTTTTATAATTGTTCTGAGACGTACACAGGATACTGGTGGGACATACTACGCTTCTTACTCATCCCAATCAGTCCAGTAACTGGCTCCATTCTGTGAGTCATACATTTGTGAATTTAGCTCCAGACTATTTTTACTTCTTGGAAATATGCCTTTTATGCAGTTTGACTCATAATTAACCAGTTTTTAATTTCTGAATCTATAGTAACATTGGGGGTGCATTTACAAAGTTGCTGTAACATTTCCATGTGCAGAGAGTGCATGGTAATTTTACAACTACTGCTGACAGCCTGGTAGCGCACTCGCAATTAGCATGACTCCTGTTACCTAGGTAACATGCATGTTGTCAGGGTACCGCGCGCTATGCTACTTGCTTAGCATGCGGTACCATGGTAACATGCCACCTAGCTGTAGGTTGTACCAGTAGTTTTAGCTTAACCTTGTGAATACACCCCATTACAACATAGCATTTTAAAATAGTTTTCTTGTAGAAGCTTAAGGGGAACCTTAACTGAACGGGGGGTAAAGAGTTTTACTTACCTGGGGCTATTACCAGCCCCCTGCAGCAGTCCTGTGCCCTCGGCGCCGCTCTGGAATCCTCTGGTCCCCCGCTGTCACTTAGTTTCGTTTTTGACGACTCAATAGTCGCCGGCCGCCATGCGTATTATTGGACGCATTCACCAATGCAATTAGCGCTATTGCAAAAATACGCGTTGCCGCATTCCGCACACGTAAATATGTGGAAACGCGTATTTTTGTACGCGTTGCGGACCGCAATAGCGCTAATTGCATTGGTGAATGCGTCCAATAATACGCATGGCGGCCGGCGACTGGTGAGTCGTCAAAAACGAAACTAAGTGACAGCGGGGGATCAGAGGATTCCAGAGCGGCGCCGAGGGCACAGGACTGCTGCAGTATAGCCCCAGGTAAGTTAAACTCTTTACCCCCCGTTCAGTTAAGGTTCCCTTTAAAGCGGAATATAACCCTGCATTTCAACTTTGCTCTAAAACATTATTTACAGCATATTGTATGCAAAAAGCATTTTTTTTTTTACTAGACCAGCATTGGAAGGGTTAAACACAGAGGTTTAAAGTTCCGTGGAGAGATATGCAGCAGTTCAGATTGTTACATTCTATTTAGTCAAATGTATCTATTGAGAAATGTTACACACTCTTTGGCTGTCCTCCAGCTCCTTCTCAGTGAGAGTGAGTCACATTCAACACTTAGATACATTTATGTAAACAAAATGTATCTATGTCAGCTTCCGATGCATCTGCAGAAATCTCCAGGAATTTTAAAGCTCTGTGTAACCCTTCCAATGCTGGTCTAGTAAAAAAAAAAATGCTGGTTGCATATAATATACTGTAAATAATGTTTTAGAGCAAAGTTGAAATGCAGGGTTATATTCCGCTCCACTATCCCCTCACATATGTGTTACATTATAACCCCCCTACCTATACATAACACTATAACTACCCTTCCACCTATGCCTAACACTAACTTCCCCCCTACGTATGCCAACACTAACCTCCCCTCTACCTACTCCTAACACTGTAACTCCCCCACCTACGCCAAACACTAAAACACACACACGCTACACACACGCTACACACACGCTACACACACACACCTTGCCTAACATTAACGTTAACATTACAAGCACTGTTCCACCCACTGGCTTGCTAAATGACCCCACTTCTGTCTCCACCGGTAGCCAGATTTCTGTTATGTAATGCATAACCCCAGCACCCAGATTATTCAGTCAGCACTGCCATACCCAGAGACTACATAGTGGTCTATCACAATGCCCAATACGACAAATAGGCTGTGGGCATTAATTTACCTGCTTTGAATTAAAAAGGTGTACAATATCCCGATGATTGGCACAAAGCATAATATCCTGCTCTGTTTTGTCCACACATGACCTGCGGTCTCCCCCGGCCCTAAAGCATCCCCTAAACTAGCCCTAACCTTCCTGTGTGCTTCTCCCTAAACTTTAACCAACACCTACCTCCCCCCCCCTCGTTCCCACCACCTCCAAATAGAAGTTAATCTACAGTAGATTGTGATCTACTGTGTTGACCCCAATCTAACCTGCTAAAGTTCACTTCCAACCACGTCTACTGTCCTGCATTGTAAAGGACCTTCAGCAAACTCAAAATAGACGGGTCAAAGACTGCAATATTTTTGCATGGGCCCATTCACATTTCTCCAATATCGGACGACTGAAGTGAGAAGCATATGGAGGCTGCCATATGTATTTCCTGTTAAACAATACCAGTTGCCTGGTAGCCTTGCTGGTCTATTTGGCTGCAGTAGTGTCTAAATCACACCTGAAGCATGCAGCTAAACCAGTCACACTTCAGTCAGACCAACTGATCTGCATGCTTGTTCATGGGCTATGGCTAAGAATATTAAAGGCAGAGGATCAGCAGGACAGCCAGGCAACTGGTATTGTTTAACCACCTTAGCGGTATGGACGAGCTCAGCTCGTCCATTACCGCCAGAGGGTGCCGCTCAGGCCCTGCTGGGCCGATTTTAGTGAAATAATGTGCAGCACACGCAGCCGGCACTTTGCCAGCCGCGTGTGCTGCCTGATCGCTGCCGCTCTGCGGCGATCCGCCGCGAGCAGCGGCGAAAGAGGGTCCCCCCAGCCGCCTGAGCCCTGCGCAGCCGGAACAAATAGTTCCGGCCAGCGCTAAGGGCTGGATCGGAGGCGGATGACGTCACTCCGCTCGTCGCCATGGCGACGAAGTAAGCAAAACAGCTCATTGCGGCCTTCCGTGTTACTTTTGGCCGCTGGAGGCGATCAGAACAACGCCTCCGGAGTGCCCTCTAGTGGGCTTTCATGCAGCCAACTTTCAGTTGGCTGCATGAAATAGGTTTTTTTTTATTTAAAAAAAAACCCTCCCGCAGCCACCCTGGCGATCTTAATAGAACGCCAGGGTGGTTAAAAGGAAATGCATATGGCAGCCTCCATATCCCTCTCACTACAGTTGTTGTGTATTGTAAACAACTACATACATAGCAGCCCTGGTTTTCTAAGGCATCTCTGGGCAAAAAAATCATCAGAAATCACAATTATTGCAAAACTGCCCTGGGTGCATACATACACATTTTCAGAAATCCTCATGGTCTGATATTCTGCAGATATGGGTTCCTAGTCTTGCTGCATAAGAGCTGAAGATTTGTAATAAACCCAGAAGGAATTTCCATAATACTTCTGATCCCCAGTTTTGTTCTTCTTGGTGGATGAAACAGCACTACTTATTATTGTAATAACATTCAAGTCCCTGTATCCTCTTTCTTGCCCTGCTTCCAGAGCAGGATTATCCACCAGGCAACATAGGCAGGTGCTTTGGGCCTAGTCAGTGTCAAGGGGCGACCCGCCACCTTCTTTGACGTTTCCTTATTTCAGCTTACTATAAGGACCACAAGTGGGGCCCGGGACCCAAATCCACTACCTTTCCTGGGGCCCAAATACATCTTAGTCCATCTCTGCCTGCTTCTAACACTTTTTTTTTATCATTCTCATCTGGAATGTGTTACTTGTGGAGTTAATTTTCCTATCTGAATTATATTGTACAATAGTGAGCTAAATCTTTGAAATCCTGTATCATCAACAAGCCTATGTGATGATCTGTTGGGGGAATCCCTCAATAAAGAATAACCATTGAGATGCATACAGTGATTGTGTATTCTGATTGATGCTGAGCTCTGACCACTAGAGGTCAGCATTGCTTCTACATTGTGAAGCAGAATCTAGGTGTGTCCACAGACTGGGAATGACACAGTATTTTCCTATGGAAAATGTCACTGTATTTCAGGCGCTTCTCATAACATGGTCATTTTTTGTTTATCCATCACTGCCCAACTAATAGAAGTTTCCCGTTCATGACTGTAATCACAGCTGTCCACAATGACATGTCACGGACACTGCAGAAGCCGAATGTAACCCGAAACAGCTGCTGGGGAATCCGTTGCTACTTTAAATACAAAATCATTCGAATCGAAAATATAGAAAAAAATCAATGTGACTCCACAAAAAGATAAAAAAAGATTTAACATTCATCACAAAAATGGGTTACTCCAATGCCATTTAGTTTGCATCACACCTTTCAGTACTACACAAGTCCTTTTGAGTTTTAATAATTCAAAAAAACAATATTTCCAGTATAGTTTATCTACTTTGCATGTTATAAAGGGCCAGCAAACTCACATAACAGTGCTTTACCCATCTATGAAGCAGGGGTGTGACTAGAAATCTCTGGGGCCCCCCTGTGAAACTTTGGATGGGCACCCTTACTTGTGAGTTGTACATCATTTGCAGCCTGCATTTTCCATTTTCAGTCTTCTCCTTATATAACTACCTCTTTTCCATGTCCAGGTTCCCCATTGGGCAGCAGCTGCCCAAGGCCCAGGCCTATGTGGCCTTTCCAGAAATCTGGCCCTGGTGTTACGGTACCATTATTAGTGTAAAGTGCATCACACAAGTAGCATTGCACATGTACAACGCGTAAGTTACCTAGGTAACATGGGCTGCGCTAATTGTGCAACACACACTACGTAAACGGTGCAAGTAGCGGTGAAATTTTACCACTGTTTCATTAACTACCTAATGACTGTGTCACGCCCATTGGCTCCCCCAGGACTGCGTTATGCCAATTGGTGTTAAGTCCTGGGGGCATGGTTTGCAGGGTATCGTGTGCCAATACGCGTGCAACCGCGCTTGAATGATGGAGCACTGCAGTCATCATTCTCCCAGTGGTGATCGCAGCTAGGAGACTGTTAGAAGGTGAAACCGCCATCTATTTACATTGTACAGCACTGCGATCGAAGACTGCGCTGTACAGGGGACAGTCGTGTCACTCGGCTGTCCCCTGGGGAGGCACATGAGTGATCGGTTCTCATAGGCTAATGCCTATGACAGCCGATCACTGCCATTGGTGCCATTGGCCGGCGGGGGAGGGAGGGTGGGAAAATATATAAATTAAAAAAATATGTAAATTTATTTTAAAAAAATAAAAACAACTCATAAATAATAAAAATACTGTAAACATGGCAGCAGCAATCAGAGCCCACCAACAGAAAGCTCTGTTGGTGGGCAGAAAAGGGGGGGGGATCACTTGTGTGCTGAGTTGTATGGCCCTGCAGCGAGGAAGCTGCAGTTGTCTGAATTGTAAAAAATAGCCTGATCACTAGGGGGGGTGTAAGCCTACAGTCTTCCAGTGGTTAAATTATTACCATCTACTCAGTAAATGAGTTCCTAGCATATGATGATCTTAGTCTATTTGTTATATTCCCTGCTACCGGGGGGACCTCTTGCATCAAACTCAGGACTGCAAATGTTTATCTCCAAATGAATTGTCTCTTTATGGTGGGCTGTTTCTCTTTATGGTGGGATGTTGGCTACTGATCTCTGTGTATGAAAAGGTTTTAATTTGTCTCCCTTTGTAAATGATGTATCTGCTGTTCTGCTCCAGTGACACCCTCCCTCAGTACATGTACCACAGTGATTTCCTCTTCTATTTCTGGAAGTGAATTTGTTCCCACCCTGTTAGGAATCTGCTGTTATTCCAGCTCTGACACATCCCAAACTGCTCTGTACTTAGCTGTTCAGTGTGTGACTGCTACTGTACTGCTGTGTGCAAAGCCTATGCACAGGCTCTTCCCTGCTGCTGAATGGAGTCTGGTTATTGTGCAGTGGCCAAACACTGAATAGATGCCAGTAAACAGATAACCAATGGTGACAGTTGAACAAAAGGAGAAAAACCAAAAGGTCGCACCGGGATATGCTAACAGTATGTTACCTTTATTAATCACATGAAAGTATTAAAAAAACATTAAAACAGAGTAAAGGGGGCAGGTATGGCCGCAATAATAAATGTATACTGCCACAATAATTGCGTGTTTGTATCTACCATCAAGTATCTATGGGTAATAATGACAATAATTGCTCCCAATAGAATTACATCTCATAAATAATCATAATACACCAAACAGATATCTATAACATTTGAGAATATACAATCATAGAATAGTATGTGTGTTCAATGAAGATAGAAATATCAAAGTGCAATGATACACCTATTACTCTGTGCATCAGAGCAATAGTGCAAACCAACTGTGCCTGCAACATGCATGTATAAAGTGCAATTGCTGTGCAGAGAGAGACACCAAAGTTTTAGGAGGGAATGTATCGCACTGAGCACAGTGTGAATAGAAAAGCTGGCCCAGTGAGGGAAAGAGTGAGATAGAGAAGTGACATCCACAACTAGAAAGAGGTGAAGAAAGCAAGTAGCATGTGAAAAGGAAATGATATTCTATTGGTAAGAAAAGAGACGGTGTGGGGAAGGTATACTACCTGGATGGAGACTGCAATCTGCAAACTAGTGTGCTACACCCCACCGAGCCTGGCACGTGTCTTGGGCCACGCCATCAGACGTGCCCCTGATGAAGTGGGCGGGTGTGTGGGCCCATCCCCATGACGTTTGGTCCACCTTGGGTTTGCCTTAAAGCTGAAGCTATAACCAAATACCTTCTGTTTTAAAAAGGCAAAATTACATTATGAATAATTATTAGCTCTTAGGCTGCATTTCCACTTGTGCGGTGCGAATCGCCGCGGTAACAATTCGCATGCGGATGTGAATTTCGCGTGCGGATCCAGGCGAATTTTCATGCGAATTCGCATGGATGATGATGTATGCGATTTTAACCATGGCAGTGCTGGTGTGCTTTTCCATTGTTTCTATGCAAATTCGCATGAAAATTCACATAAAATTCGCATGCCCAAGCCTCATGCGAATTTCCTATTAAATACATTGTATGCTATTCGCATAGCAGTATGCGGTATGCGAATTCTGATGGCTCTGCCATGCAAATTTTTTCTGCACAGAAAAACGCAAAGGAATCCTGACAAGTGGAAACAGTCCCATTCACTTGTATTGCTATGCGAATTTGCATGCAAATTCGCAATAGTGGAAATGGGCCCTTACAGCCATAAAAAAAAAAAAAGACAAGGTAAGTAAGATTGGTACATTCTAGGTCCAGTATAATATCCACTGATACCTCAGTACTGCTGTTGTTTCATATTGGTATCTCTGGGCACTCCTCATTCCTTCTCTCCAGACTTCTTCCCTACAAATGTAACTGTTATCTACTTTGAGTGTAAGTACTCTCATCGAGAGGATTTATTTCTCAAAACCTGTTGAGTAAAATTTGGGTATATGCCAGACGCCCACTACAGATCGCTAAGCGCTTTCACAATCGCAAAGCGTTCTTGATGGTGTTTTGTATGGTGATTTCCGGTGCTTTTAGAAACTATTTTATTTTTTGTTAAATCGTTGCAAAATCACTTGTACAGTAAATTCCAATCGCTCCTGTGGGCTATCCTGCATTGACTTGCATTAGCCTAGCGTGTTTTTGGATCGTCGTTAATCAAAAAACACTGCTAAAATCCCTTGAGTGGATCATAGCCCTGAGAGTCTGTCCTGCCTGCTCTGCAGGAAGATGGAGTGCATGGCACACAGCAATTTGTTTTGATAAGTGTAGTCCCACTAAAATGCGTGGAATGCTATTCTGAGTAACCTGTAATCCCCTGCACATAATTCTTAAGGGGTTTCTTTCCGCTAATATAAACACATTCTAGACGACATTTCAACGCTAACATTTCTGCAAGACATGTTGTGCCTATTTCACACCCCAAATCTCTCCACACTCCTTCTTCTAAAGTGTTACAGTCACAAACCCTGTGTTATTTATGTCTGTCACTGGACACTGACCCTGTATTTGCCATAAATTCAGTGCAGGTCATATTTATTATATTTATGACCCCCACCCCTTGAGAACCACTAAAATATTGGTCTCAGGTTAAATCAGAATCAGCGATATTCACAAAGTATGACAGTTATCGCACCCAGAATTGTTTGTGGTTCACAACGGAATTGGTCATAGTGCAAGTTGCAATAACAAACATTATAGAAAGACATGCAGATATTAAGGCATAAATATCAGTAGTGCAAGGATACCAGAGAGACGGGATTAGGAGGTTGGAAGGTTTGCTGGGGAAGGGGATTGAGTTATCTTCCCTGGTGTTCATTTTCTGCTGGATTTCTGTGCAAAAAAAGTGGTTCAATTAATTTTCATGGATTTTTTGCCTGTAACTTACCAAAATGTGTCAAGCGAGGGTCTAGTATAAATTTTGAGTGTAATAAAAGTTTCAAACAAAAAATGATGTAAAGAAATAAATTTAATTGCACAACGATTTTTGGCAGAAAACGTGGCTTTTCGCATGAATTTGTTTGTGATACAATTCACGTTTGTGTGCCAATTTTCACATGTAGGTTTGCATACAGGCATACATGCCATTTTGCATACAGATTTCCAATGCAAAAAATGCATGAGAAAAAAAACAGAACCCTGCCTTAGAACTGCTGGATGTGCGTAACTCATCCATACCTTTTTAAGGTATTTTTCCCTGGATTCAGGCTAGTCCATACTGCCAGGATGTCGAAGAGGAGGGCTGCTTGGGGGAAAACAGTGTTCCTGTGCCTAGAGGTTTTGGTGGGAATGGTTCTGTAGTAGTAGCCTGAAGGACGAAGGTTAAAGAAACGACCGTCAGGGTGGGTGGGGTTGTGTGTCATCCTTTTTGCCCTGGTCCTCAGTGTAGATGCGTGGAGGAGGTCCAGTGGTGATATGGGTGACCTGTTGATCCTTTCGGTTGCATTAATTACTCTTTGGAGTTTGGACCTGTCGCGTACAGTTGCGACTGTGTACCAGACAATGATGGAGAAGCAGAAGAAGATAGATTTGATAGTGGCAGTGTAGAAGCTGGTCATCAGTTCCCCGACATACTGAACTTTCTCAGTTGTCTGAGGAAGAACAACCTTTGCTGAGCCTTCTTTTGGGTTTTGATGGTGTTCTCTAAAAATCTCAAATCATTGGTGATGGTTGTGCCCAGGAACCGAATGCTTGATCCCATGGCAACCTCAGTGCCTTCGACTAAGACCAGGTTGACTGTGGGTGGGCGCTTTCTGAAGTTGACAGTCAGTTCAACAGTTTGTGCGGCGTTTAGGACAAGCTTGTTGTCTTTGCACCATTTGCAGACTTGCTTGATCTCGCTGTGGTATGCATGTTTTTCGTCATGAGACCAAAGATGGTGGTATCATCCATGAATTTGATAACCTTAACAGTCGGCAGATGATGTACAGCTGTTTGTGTACCCATTGGCAATTGTGTTAATAGTATGGTATAATGAAGCTAAATAATAATACAAACGTTTAAATTTCAATTGAACAACATTCAATATTATTAAAAATGCCACCCTTCCCATTCCCTCTCAGGGAGATCAGTAACAGTGGCGTAGCAATAGGGGTTGCAGAGGTAGCGACCGCATCGGGGCCCTTGGGCCAGAGGGGCTCCATGGGGCTTTTCCTCAACCAAAGTATTAACTATTTATTGGTTCCGTGGTGGTAATAATCACTTCTATAGATGCTTTGAATAGTAGTAATCATTAACATACTGTTCCCCATTCCCTTCTCGCACCTCTAATACTGTGGATGACCTTGGCAGGTTTTGTTGCGCCTTATTAAGTGTTACATATAGAGTGCTTGGGGGGGCCCCAAGTAAAACTTGCACCAGTACCCACAGTTCCATAGTTACGCCACTGATCATTAAGGTCCCAGCCCCCAGTCAGACATAACTTTATATGAGACAAAACAATGAATAACACTATTAAACATGTAAATTTAGAGTACATACTTGCATTAATCAACATGTTACATTTATTCAGTGTCTCTCTTTCCTTGCACCCAACCTCCTCTCAGTTATTCTCCCACAAATTGTTGTCCTTCACTTTTAAAACCAGGCAAAGGAGAGCCATCCTTATTAACAATATTCGGAAGCATCCCAAATTGCCTTAATTTTTTTTGGAATCAACAATTTACCTTATTTAAGGGGGATTACTTTCAAATGCTTTAAGAGAACCTGAGACAAGAGAAGTTTCATGTTTTACACTTCCTCCAGCCCCCTTGAGGCCGCTCTGTCTCGCATGTGCAAAAGATTACCGGACTGTCAAGCGGGGGGACATAAGTGGCTCCGGGAGACGCTGAGGGACCAAGTGGTCTCAAGGGTTCTAGAGGAAGCCCCAGGTAAGTATAAAATCTGAGACTTCTGTTGTCTCAGGTTCTCTTTAAAGGATACCAAAGCCGAAAGGCTCTGGTAAAAAGTGAAGCTGTACTGGGTAGGGAGGGCATAATCAAATACTCACCGCGCCTCCTGTTACCTTCTGTCTCCCACCGTTCTCCTCCGGTTAGTACCGTTCTCTTGGGCAACTCCAAACCTGGACATACTGTGCCACACATGCACAGTATGTCCGTTCTGCTCCCCTGTGACTGCGTAGTGATGTCACAGGATAGGAAAGCACTCGCTCCTGCGTCCCAGCGTGAGCGGTGACTGGAGACGTGGGGGGAGCGAGGGCATTCCTGTCCTGTGACATCACTTCACAGGGGAGCAGAACGGACATACGGCGCATGCGCGGCGCAGTATATTCGGGTTTGGAATCACCCAAGTCGCCCAGGAGAACGGGACTGACGAGGACAACGGTGGGGAACAGGAGGCGCGGTGAGTATTTGATTATGCCCCCCTTCCCAGTACAGTTTTACTTTTTTAAACATTATCTGGTAATGTAAAGTTTACAAGCAGAGTGAGGATGAGGGAGAATGCTTCTCACTAATCTCTGCAGGGGACCAAATCCTACACTTCCTCTCTGGCCACTCTAGAGTCTCCCTCTTCCTGTAATAGTCACTGATGTCTAGTCGGTCATAAGCCAGATTCTTCTCCCACTCTGTGAGGTTCTGTCTGAGAAGCGTTTCCTCTTTGCAGAAAGATGTTTCCCCTTCTCGAGGGTTTAGGACTTAATAATCTTTCTAGTTTACAAACATCCAGCTAACCAGGGGTTTAAAGGGAGCTTCTCTGTACTATCATTAAATACTGTAACATGCTTCTGGGCACCAGGGGCATCCCTGTGATCTCGCCGCCAGGAGACTTGGGCGCAGGATGCAGCCGGTATATGGCTTATCCTGCTGCTGCACAAGTTCCCGGTGGCGTTAAATATTATTTCCCCTCCAGGTCCACGTGGATAGTGGGGAATTATGTAATTTGACTTCCAGCTATTGCTGGCGGCTGAATTACAGTGTTTTAAAAGTAACTTCAGCGCCATCGCCACCGAAGTTACTCACTTTGCGCCGCTATAGCCGTAATTCCTATTACAATCTATGGTGGCACCGGCTGCGCCCAAATCTCCTGCGCTGTTATTGCAGCGCTCGCACCAGGGGGCTTTTGTATGTAGCAAACTATTGCAGAGAACTCCTCATGTCAAGAACCCACAGTGTCCAGCTCTGCCATTCTGGAAACACCAGTCTGTATACGGGTTAAAAATTACAGTTAAAAAAAAAAAATCTTAAACTTGAAAAGCACTATAATCAATATTCTGTAATCATTATTTGTAAAATGTACAGTATAGTAATTGCATCAATCCCCTTATATTTTAAAAGTTTATTTGGATTTTAAAATGACCTTGAACTGAGTCACTGCATCCCTAACTGGCAGCAAAGCTGTACATTTTGCAGCCTTACAACCACAAAAAGGGCTATTTCTTACAGGCAGTTTATAGTAGCACAATCACTACAGTAACTGCTCTCCTGGATCTGGCAGCTGGAAGTGTTTTGCACAGCAGTGGTATGACACCTGACCTGTATATCCGACTGGGCAGATGACAGTTTTCTACAGTTCAATAACGACACTGAGTCGATCACTGGCACGGATGTACATTAGTCACAAAAGCAACCAAATGGCGGTCATTCCCTGTCAGATCAGCAACAGATCCATGCAGCAATCATTCAAATCTTTTATCTGTGTAAAAGAGTTCCAAGGGCATGTGCTGAGTTATTAGTTGCCACCTATATGTGATGACTTTACAATGTAATGGTAATGCATCCGTTGGAGCACACAATGTACTTCTGCATGCATTTTTAACGCACAGTGAAAGCATTTCCATAACAGAGCGGTTACGGTGCAGGCCCATTCCAGGTGAGTGAGTCTTTATATCATTGCACTGCACCATCCTCTGTGATACAAGAAGGAGAAGCCTGGGCAGAAGTGAACAGAGGGAGGTGGAGAGCAGCGTTCGTCAGTCTGCACCGCTTTTTGTGTGAATAGGTCCTTAGGTCATACATGTCAAATTCTGACCTGCTGCCAAATCTGGCCCACAGAACCATCATAATTGGCCCTCAAGTGGCTTCTACCCTTTGGCCCACTCTAGACCAAGGCTTTTCAACCTGTAGTACGCGTACCACCAGTGGTACTTTGCTTTTGGCCAGGTGGTACACACCAGGTTTGCCTGCCACTTTATTGCCCACATGCCTCTTGTCCTGATCCTGTCCTGCCTCCACAAAGTTTGGCTCCCCCTCCCTCGCTCCTTGCTGTGCTGCTCTGCGACATACTTCAGACCTCAGATCAGTGGTGAAGAGACAGCCAGGCAAATGGAGCACAGTGATGGCGCAGATACAGAAAGTGACACATACCTTCATGCGTTCCACGCGCCGGAGGTTCCACTCTCTAAGTGTCTTGTTTAAACATGAAGCGTGAGGCACTTAGAGATCAAACCCCTCCACGGTGGAACACGGAGGTATGTGTTCCTGCCCGCCACCTGCTACCAGTGATTGATGCTGGAGGGGAGCGCTGAGGGGAGAGCCCAAGGTGAGGGGGGGGACTGTCCCCCCTCCCTGATGATGTGGGGCTACACTCTCTCCTCTTGCTGCGACCCCTCCTGCTTCCCAAAATGGCCCTGACCGGGCCCGGGGGGCCCATCCAAATTTTTGAAGGGGAGCCCGGTGATTTCTAGTTTCTCCCCTGTGTGCACCGTTTGCCTGGCTGTCTCTTTACTGCAATTGGCTTACCGATGATGAGGTGTGAACTATATCGCAGGGCAGCACAGCAAGGAGTGAGCAAGGGTGAGCCGAACGTTGTGGTGAGTCACTGCCACAGCTCTCTGGTGGTGGGGCCAGGTTACCTATAATTAAGTGGGGGGGGGGGCAGGGGCATAGCAATAGGGGGTGCAGCGGTAGCGACCGCATCGGGGCCCTTGGGCCAGAGGGGCCCCGAAGGGCCCTCCCTCAACTACAGTATTAGCTCTCTATTGGTCCTGTGCTCATAATAATCACTTCTATAGATACTTTGAATAGTGATATCCATTAACAAACTGTTTCCCGTCCCTTCCTTGCACCTCTGACTCTGTAGTTGCCATTGGCAGGTTTTGGTGCACCGTATCAATTGCTATGTATAGAGTGCTTGGGGGGCCCCATTGTAAAACTTGCATCGGGGCCCACAGCTCCTTAGCTACGCCACTGGGGGGGGGGGGGGGGATGGAGTGGAACAAGGCTACCTATATTGGCAATCTACTTCCAGATTGCCAATACTGACAATCTGTAGGCTAGTAATCTAGTTGTAGTCTTTTTCCCCACCAATGCCTCCTACTTTTCCCCTCCCATATGCCTTTTTGTGTGTGTACCTGTAAGAAAAACCTTACCTCGGCGAGGGGAAGGCCTTTGTATCCTAAACAGATTTCCCCCCTCCTCCTCAGTAGATGGGATCCAGCGCTGGGAGCCCCAAAGTTCTCCTTGTCGGTGTGTGCGCATGCGCAGTAGCTGCTCTCCGTTTAGGCTCCAGCAGAAGCAGCAAAGCCCGATCACGTCCAATCTACTGCGCAGGCACACTGGTGGTACTTTTTAGGTGATAAAAGTGGTAGAATTAGTGAAGAGGTTGAAAAGTCCTGCTCTAGACACACATGCACGCACGCACGCACACACACACACACATTCTCAGCAACTATATTTGTTTTCCTTAAAGAGACACTGAAGCAAAAAAAAAAAATGATGATATTATGATTTGTATGTGTAGCACAGCTAAGAAATAAAACATTAAGATCAGATACATCAGTCTAATTGTTTCCAGTACAGGAAGAGTTGAGAAACTCCAGTTGTTATCTCTATGCAAACAAGCCATTAAGCTCTCCGACTAAGTTAGTCGTGGAGAGGGCTGTTATCTGACTTTTATTATCTCAACTGTAAGTGAACTGTTTACTTTTCATCTGCTAGAGGAGAGGTCATTACTTCACAGACTGCTCTAAAAGACTCATTTTGAATGCTGAGTGTTGTGTAATCTGCACATATTATAGAATGATGCAATGTTAGAAAAAACACTATATACCTGAAAATAAAAGTATGAGAATATTTTCTTTGCTGCTAATCTTCTAGAAATTATTCATAGTACACAACCAATTCATTATATCATATATTTTTTTTCCGCTTCAGTGTCTCTTTAACTGCAGTGTTTGAGTTTAGGTCTTCTCTAAAGGGGAAATGAAGAATATGGTGACTGCCATATTTATTTCCTTTTAACCTCCTTAGCGGTATGCCCGACACTGTATCGAGCATACCGCCGGCTGTCCCCAGGAGTCCCACAGTATAATTTTTTGAGATCGCATAGTTGTAATAGCTTCAGCTAGTACTAGGCTAGCTAGCAGTGGTGGCCGGCATCCCCTGATCGCCTAAATACATTACCCCCCCCCCCTGGATCCAGTGATCGCGCAGCCTCCCTGTACATCTCCGGTCCTCTCTATGGGGAGAATCGGGTCTGGGCATGACGTCATGCGGAGCTGTCCGGGGAGGCTGCGCCGATCTCTCGGCTGCAAACCCTCCTGAGCGGCGTAACGCTCATGGGGTTAAACTATACGAGCCAGCCCTGCTGATCTATGTCTCTGCAGAAGTGTCTGAACCACACCAGAAATAAGCATGCAGCTAATCTTGTCTGATCTGACAATAATGTCAGAAACACATGATCTGCATGTGCTTGTTCAGGAGCTATGACTAAAAGTATTAAGGCTCATACACACATCAGACCATAGTCTTTGGAAAATGAAAGATCACAGACCAATTTTACCCCCTTCCATGTAGTATGAGAGCCATACCTTCACAGTCTATTCTATGGAGCTGAACTCCCCATCAGAGATCAGACAGAAATCTTTGCAAGATGCTGCACACAAAGATGTTGTAGACATTCAAAAGATCAGTATCTGCAAAAGATCTGTTCCTGCAAAAGATCCGTTCCTGCAAAATTCATTCATAGTCTATGATATCTGCAGACCATCATACACACCTTATTTAACAGACATTCATCTGCAGATCAGATCCACCAGGATGGATTTTCAGATCTGCAGATGATTGTCTGATCTGCAAATGAATGTCAGTTAAACAAGGTGTGTATGATGATCTGCAGATCTCATAGACTATGAATGCATTTTGCAGGAACGGACCTTTGGCAGGAACAGATCTTTTGCAGATACTGATCTTTTGTGTCTGTACAGCATCTGTGTGTGCAGCATCTCTGTCTGATGGGGAGTTCAGCTCCATAGAAAAGACTGTGAAGGTATGGCTCTCATACTACATGGAAGGGGGTAAAATTGGTCTGTGATATTTCATTTTCAAAAGACTATGGTCTGATGTGTGTATGTGGCCTTAGAGGCAGAGGCTCAGCATAATAGCCAGGTAACTGACATTGCTTAAAAGGAAATAAATATGGCAGCCTCAATATCACTCTCACTTCAATTCTCCTTTAACTGCTCACTTTTTTCACTGTAGTGGTCCTTAAACAGTTGAAATTTGACAGTTGGACAATTACAGTTTAAAAAAGACAGTTAGAAAATGGCAACTGAAAAACTGTTTACATTTGGCAGTTGAAAAATGACAGTTGAAATTCGGCAGTTGAAAAATTACAGTTGAAAAACAGCAGCTTAAATTTGGCAGTTGAAAAACAACAGTTGAACTGTCGTTTTTCAACTGTCATTTTCCAGCTGCCATTTTCCAACTGTTGTTTTCCAACTGCTGTTTTCCAACTGCCATTTTCCAACTGTCATTTTTCAACTGCCATTTTCCAACTGCCATTTTTCAACTGTCATTTTCTAACTGCCATTTTTCAACTGTCATTTTCCAACTGCCATTTTCCAACTGTCATTTTCTAACTGCCATTTTCCAACTGTCATTTTCCAACCGCCATTTTCCAACTGCCATTTTCCAACTGTCATTTTTCAACTGCCATTTTCCAACTGTCATTTTTCAACTGCCATTTTTCAACTGTCATTTTCCAACTGCCATTTTTCAACTGTCATTTTCTAACTGCCATTTTCCAACTGTCATTTTTCAACTGCCATTTTCCAACTGTCATTTTCTAATTGCCAATTTCCAACTGTCATTTTTCAACTGCCATTTTCAACTGCCATTTTTCAGCTGTCATTTTTCAACTGTCATTTTCCAACTGCCATATTCCAACTGTCGTTTTCCAACTGCCATTTTCCAACTGCCAATTTCCAACTGTCATTTTCAACTGCCATTTTCCAACTGCCATTTTTCAACTGTCATTTTCTAACTGCCATTTTCCAACTGCCATTTTCAACTGTCATTTTCCAACTTCCATTTTCCAACTGTCATTTTCTAACTGCCATTTTCCAACTGTCATTTTCCAACCACCATTTTCCAACTGCCATTTTCCAACTGTCATTTTTCAACTGCCATTTTCCAACTGTCATTTTCCAACTGCCATTTTTCAACTGTCATTTTCAACTGCCATTTTCCAACTGCCATTTTTCAACTGTCATTTTCTAACTGCCATTTTCCAACTGTCATTTCTCAACTGCCATTTTCCAACTGTCCTTTTCCAACTGTCATTTTCTAATTGCCAGTTTCCAACTGTCATTTTTCAACTGCCATTTTCAACTGCCATTTTCCAACTGCCATTTTTCAGCTGTCATTTTCAACTGTCATTTTCCAACTGCCATATTCCAACTGCCATATTCCAACTGCCATTTTCCAACTGCCAATTTCCAACTGTCATTTTTCAACTGCCATTTTCAACTGCCATGTTCCAACTGTCATTTTTTCACCTGCCATTTTCAACTGTCATTTTACAACTGTCATTTTTCAACTGTCATTTTCCAACCGTCATTTTTCAACTGCCATTTTCCAACTGTCATCTTCTGTTTACTTGCTGATAAGGCCTAATTAGGCAGGCTAATCTCTCTAGACCAGGGCTTTGCACCTGTGGTACACGTACCACCGGTGGTACTTTGCTGTTGGCCAGGTGGTACACACCAGGTTTGGCTGCCACTTTGTAGTCCACCTGCCACTTGTCCTGGTCCTGTCCTGCCTCCACAAAGTTTGGCTCCCCCTCCTTAGCTTCTTGCTGTGCTGCTCTGCAGCATGCTTCAGACCTCAGATCAGTGGGGAAGAGACAGCCAGGCAACCGGTGCACAGTGAATCAGTGATGGCGCAGATACAGAAAGTGACATCACTGCTCACTTCCTGTATTTGAAGTATACATGCCATCACCGTGCACTGTTTCCCTGGCTGTCTCTTCATTGCAGCTGGCTTACCGATGATGAGGTGTGAACAATATCGCAGGGCAGCACAGCAAGGAGTGAGCAAGGGGTGCCGAACTTTGTGGTGCGTCACTGCCTAGCTTTCAGCTCTCTGGTGGTGGGGCCAGGCTGCCTATAATTAAGTAGGGGTGTGGGGGGGGGGGAGGGAGGAACTTGCAAGGCTACCTATATTGGCAATCTACCTCCAGATTGCCAATACTGACAATCTGTAGGCTAGCAATTGAATTGTAATATTTTCCCCACCAATACCTCCTACTTATGTGTAGTGTACCTGTAAGAAAAAAGTGCCCCCGGGGGGGTACTTACCTCAGAGAGGGGGAGACCTTTGTATCCTAAATAGGCTTCCCCCTTCCTCCTCAGTAGATGGGATCCAGCGCTGGGAGCCCCAAAGTTCTCCTCGTCGGTGCGTGCGCATGCGCAGTAGCTGCTCTCCGTTCAGGCTCCAGCAGAAACAGCCAAGCCCGATCGCATCCAAACTACTGTGCAGTCTCACTGGTGGTACTTGAAATTTTTCAGGCGATAAAAGTGGTACAATTAGTGAAGAGGTTGAAAAGCCCTGCTATAGACCACCAGGGAAGATATATTGGGGGTGAAGCCCGCCCTAGATCAACAGTGAAGCCATATTGGGGAGGGAGGTGGAAAGCACTAGACACCTGGGAACTGTATAGGGGTGTAAGAGGGACCACTAGACACCAGGGAACTGTATAGGGGAGAGGGAGGCACTAGACATTAGGAAACTGTAGAGGGGAGGGGCACTAGACACAAGGGAACTTTATAAGGGAGGGAGGTGGCAACCAGGCATTAAAGTGGACCCAAACCAAACATTTTTTTAATTCAAAATATTTAGTTGCACCACTCTGACACATACAAAGATAAATAAACACTCCTTAAAGCCTATGAGCATTTCAGTGCATGCTTTTCACCCTTCTCTTTTCATAACTAGGGTTATACAGGTGGCAGCCATTACTTCTGAGTTTAGTAGGAGATTTTAGATCATGGGTGTGTTTGTCATCAGCTACCCTCCCTTACAGGGGCGTTGTCAATGTGAAATCTCACACAAGATCACCTCCCCTGTGACATCATCAGTAGTAGCCTGTGTTTTGTTTTTTATCTCCTCCACCAGTCTGCCAGATTCTGTCCCGGCAATATGAAAGGAAGGGAGGGGTTTCTCCAATAAATATAAAATATTTTATATTTATCATCATGCAGCAGAAAAAAAGCCTGCTATTTATTATTATGTTAAAAAATAGATTTTATTTCTAAAATCTTGTATTTTTAATTTGGGTCCACTTTAAGGTTGGCCCATAACTTGGTACCAGTGTTCAATTTCGGTGCACATTGTAAAACGGATTGCTACCCTTACTCCGGTTATATCGGACCACCAAAAGGGACCAGAATACAGTCATGATTTTTCCAGTTTTTAATGAATTTATTTTTTGTGTGCATAAGTATAATAATTTTATGACATTATTTTCCCTAAACACAAAATGACCTTTTATGCTGAAAAAACAGCTCTTAGAGATCACAACATGTAACCTGTCTTCCTGGGTGTAGCTTCCCTATAAGGATGGCGGTGGCTCTAGAGACGTAACTGTTATGTCATTTTTCTATTGGAAAAGGAAGTCACGTTATCGAAAACATTTCATTGGCTTCCACTTTCCCTATTTAACTCAAGCTTTGGCCATTTATAATCTTGCCTACTGTGTGCGATAAACAGTTATTTCTGAGTTCAGAGCATAAACAGGAAATAGCCTGGAATCTTAAAAATACTGGCAGATAAGAACTATTGTCTGCATCCCCACTACTTCCTTACTCAGCCCTAATTGTGTCACAGAGATGAAACTCATTTATATCAATCTCATCCTTAGAAACAACACATCACAAAGAAATGTCAGCAAAGCTCCCCTACAAACAGTACAACTACACTTTTGTGTCCTAGCAGGCTAAAGGTTAGCTGGACTCCGTCTCCGCCAGCCACTCTCATTGGCAGTCATAGAGGACACAAAACACTGCAGATTCCAGGCCAAGCCTAAAGGTGCGTACACACGTCAGATAAAAGTCTTTGGAAAATGAAAGATCACAAAAGATCCGTTCCTGCAAAATGCATTCATAGTCTATGATATCTGCAGATCCCATACACACCTTGTTTACTGGACATTCATCTGCAGATCAGACAATTATCTGCCGATCTGAAGATCCAACCTGGTGGATCTGATCTACAGATAATTGCCCGTTAAACAAGGTGTGTATGAGATCTGCAGATATCATAGACTATGAATGCGTTTTGCAGGAATGGATCTTTTGCAGGAACAGATCTTTTGCAGATACTGATCTGTTGCATGTGTACAGCATCTTTGTGTGCAGCATCTTGCAAAGGTTTCTATCTGATGGGTAGTTCAGCTCCATAGAATAGACTGTGTAGAGTATGGCTCTCATACTACATGAAAGGGGGTAAAATTGGTCTGTGATCTTTCATTTTCCAAAGACTTTTATCTGACGCGTGTACCCACCTTAAGGGCCCATTCACACTTGTATTTTTGTTTCATTTTTTTTGTGATCGTGATTAGCGCTTTAATAGCATGCTAATCGCGATCGCTCTTAAATCGTGGCAAAATGCTGCATGCAACGCATTTGCGATTGCCGTTAATCGTGAAATGTCCAAAATCGTCGGCAATCGCGGCAGGGAGATCACTGCCATATAGTTATAATTGCGCTAGCGCTTTGGCGATTAGCGGTAAACGGCCGTCAATCGCCCTAGTGTGAATGGGCCCTTTAGATTCGAGACAGATCTCACTCTCTGATCGAATCTAATTAGAGAGAGATCTGTAGGCTGTCCATGCACCGCAGGCCGATTCCTGATCAATTTCAGCATGAAATCTCTTGGGAATCATCTGAATCCGCCACCTCGCCACTGCCCCCTAGTGTGTAAATGTGCCTGTGTGTGCATTTATATATTACCTGTCCTATGCCACCCACCGTGCGGTGTCCATCGGTCTTTTGCTTCCTGCTCCTCCATTTGCGCCTCACACGCCACCAATGTTTAGCACGTGGCGCGTATTACCATCATGCGGGGCACATTTATACACTAAAGGGAGCAGTTCCGGGGGTTTCAACGCTCGTCCCGACATCACTTGCCGTTACTGCCATGCACAGGATCGACCAACATCTTACAGCATGTCCGATTGATACATGCAACCAATTCCCCTCCTGAAATTGGTTGCATCGTCAATCGGGCATGCACTTGGCATTTTCATCCAATTCGATAGTTATCGATTTGGATGGTCGATCGCCCGCCAAGTCGAGTAGCGTATGGCCACAGGCCACCTTAACTGCAAGTTAGTAAGATTGTGCTCAGAAAAGGTATTCTAAGCAAACATAGGCACACTCTCTCATATCTCATGTGGCAATGCTGGTATAGCCAGGATTTGGAGCCCCACGCAGTCCGGCCTTTAAATTCTGGCTATGCCAGCCTGCAAGGGTCACAAGAGGTTAAAGAGGCTTGGGCGGGAGACCTCACACTGTCCGTTATAATAAAACCAAATGTATACATAACTTGGAGATTAGATACTGCCACAGAATGTCATTCTACCGAGTTTACTATTTTTCTTTTTAATTTTTTAAATCTTCTTTAATTTTTTTTTTACATGGTCCTTGTATTGGCCCTAGCATACCTAGCAATTTTGGTGATGATAGCATGCATGCGGGCTTTGCAATTAAAAAGAACCTGAGGTGGATTCATCCTAATTGCACACAGAGGCTGGATCTGCATATACTGTCATGCCTCTGTTGCTATACAATTCCCCCCCCAGGCCCCCCCTGCGCTCTGCAGTGCCCCCATAAATCATACGCCGTGCTAGCGACACGCAGTGTGTCGATAGCCGGCTGTTTATCTCTGTATTGTCATTCTCGCCGCTTCCCCCGCCTCCTCCAATCAGCGGGGAGGAAAGGGACGCGGGCGGGAAGCGGTGACATAGAGGAGGCGGGGGAGTGGCGAGACTGACAGTACAGAGGTAAACAGCCGGCTAGCAATGTCGCTAGCACGGCGTTTGATTTATGGGGGCAAGCAGAGCGCAGGGGGGGCCTGGGGGGGGGACTGTATAGCAACAGAGGCTGGACATTATATGCAGACCCAGCCTCTGTGTGCAATTAGGATTCTTAGAACCCACCTCGGGTTCTCTTTAACCATGTGATTCTGCACCATTGACTTCAAATTTAAAATGTCTGGATACCGTTAAACTCAAAATAAAACTCTGATTTACCAAGCAGAACTTGGATGTCCAAAATATTCGGCTGTTCCAAAGTCAAAGGCATTAAAGTCGAGCTGAACTCTTGCACAGGACAGAAAGAAAACATATAGAAATGCACCCTGTATGTATTTAGAGAGTTATCCTGTTTAATACCACTCATTTGTAGCAAAGCACAAAGTTGATTTGATCCCTCAGCTGTGTCAGCTGACTGCCACAGCAGAGAGGTAATTGGTAAATACAGAATGTTAACAATATGTCTGCATACATGAAAGGAGCAAGAAGACACAATGCAGATTACCAGCAAGGAGGTTAATGATGCTCCCTAAATGCATACAAGGACAAGCTCATACAGCTTAAAATAATACACGGAATCTATTACTCCCCACAAAATCCAAAAATTGCAGTTGTGATGTTCTAGGGTACCTGTGGACCCTAAAAAAAAAGAAATTGCTCTACATAAAGATGGCCTAGTTTACAAGATTGCCAACACCCTGAAACTAAGCTGCAGCATGGTGGCCAAGACCATACAGCGGTTTAACAGGACAGGTTCCTACACAGAACAGGTCTCACCACGGTCGACCAAAGATGTTGAGTGCATGTGCTCAGCATCATGGCTATGGCAGAGATCACATGTAGCCCCACCCCCTTGGCAAGAGCTGTGGTTATTATGTAACCTGCAGACTGGAGGTAGATTTTTCTGAGAAGAAGGGGGAAAAAGAGGCTGAAAATTTAGGATTTACCACACTGCAAAATCAAAAAGTTCTACAAAATGAATAACCTTTTTTTGGATCGTAAAGTAGTTTGATTAAATGCATTTGCGAACGTTGGACCTAAATTAAGGCTTTTTTTAAAGCAAATTTAAAATGAAAATAAACTTATGAGATAATGAATTATATGTGTAATACAGCTAAGAAATAGCAAAACTAGAACAGAACCTCTACTTGAGGGACTCACAAGCCGTCTGGAAGGGGCATAAGGCCGCCACGAACTATAAGCCCCCCTCTCAGCATGCAACTCCCAGCATCGAGCTTGCAGAGAGCCTTAGTGACTTCTATTGCAGATTTGAGAACCAGGCGGCACCCGCAGGGCCCCCAGAGCCTCCTGCCCCCTTCTCTAACTTAGAGGTCCTGCAGCCAAGTCTACCTCCCCTGGCTGTGAACGAGGACGAAAGCTTCAGGCCTGGACAGAGTGTCGCCTGCTTGTCTGAAAACTTGTGCACAGCCGCTAGCTCCTTTTCTCTCTTCCATCTTCAACAAATACATCCAAATCCATCCAGAAAGGCAAAGTTCCAGCGTGCTTCAAGAGGTCCACCATCATCCCTGTCCACAAAAAACAGGGTGTCTCTGACCTCAACAACTTCAGGCTGGTGGCTCTCACATCTATCATCATGAAAACCTTTGAAAGCATGGTTCTGCCCCTCCTAAAACGCTCGACTGAGGCCCTGCTGGACCCCTTCCAGTTTGCGTACAGATCCACTGATGACATAATAAACATTTGCCTGAAACTTGTCTGGGTCCACCCCACCCTATGCCAGTGGATCACGGACTACCTAAGCAACAGATCCAAGGCTGTCAAGCTGGACACTATTATCTCGCAACCAAACTCTACCAACACAGGGGCCCCTCAAGGTTGTGTTCTGTCGCCATTCTTATTAACCTTATATACCAACAATTGCAGGTCCACGGCGAGCTCAAAGTCATCAAGTTTGCTGAAGACACCACCATAGTTGACCTCCTACACCAGCGACAGACACAAACTACAGAGGGTCATAAGATCAGCTTAAGACACAGGAACAGCTTTTTCCCCTCTGCTGTCAAATCTTTGAACTCTATGAACTCTCTTCATGCGCCCCCTTACAAGTAGCATTCGGTAGCACATGACTGCACTCTGTGTTAATGTTTATGATTAAACTTCTGTTTTGTACTCTTATTGTATATTATGTCCTGTTCCACACTAGCCCTGTACATGCCAAACAATTCCGGGCACGACTCAGTCATGCTTGGCGAAATAAAGTTTCATGATTCTTGATAAAGTTTCTTGAAATAGAACATTAGTATCAAAGTAAAGAGTCTCATACTTTACTTTCAATTATAAAGTTGTATTTATACCATTATAATATAGTATTATTCAGTGTTATGACATTGCATCAGACTATCACAGTTTCATGTTTAGAATCCACAATCTGTTCCATATGCAATTATCTTTTTCACCTGAGATTTCTCCTAAGTGTTATTTTCAAACTTGACAAGAAAATGCCCTTTAAATCACCAGCAAGCAAGAAAATATTTATAGTAGTTTTGATGGTACTTTTCCATTTACTTTTTGGTACTTTTTCAATTGATGAACATTATTACAAACTAGCCGCCCCGCGGCGTAGCATACGCCACATAAGGGGGTAGCGGGCAGGAAGGTGGTATTGGGCACAGCGGCGGGGATGGGGGTCAGACCCCCCCCCCTCACCTGGGTCCCCCATCTGCGCTCCCCCTCTAGCTGAAGTTCAGCAGCAGCCGCCGCTATTTGTAAGAGGCAGCGGGCAGGGGTGACTCACCTCTTCCGCGTTACAGCGTGCGTTCCACTGTCGTTACTTTCTGCATTAGTAATAAAGAAAGGGGTCGCCTATTGCTAAAGACTACATATATTTGCTTGAATATCACAATACATACTGAAAATGTTCTTTTTGCCAAGAGAAGGCACATTTCATCAGCACGAAAAAAATCCTCACCTCTCTATGAATAACTTTGCATAGAAAATAAAGTCTATGGTCTGGGAATCTTTATCTTGAAATACAATAATTAAAAGCAAATTAAGACAAACTTTACTTAATGCAATACAGTTTTATTACTGTGCACTGTACTTTCATAGATCATTGATTGACCATTACATTTCTCTATGAGCGCTGCACAGCTCTCACCTTTCTCAGCCTCTTGCATATTTCTATCTTCTGCTGTGCTTACACTTACTTGAGACCTCATTCTTGGAGTTGGGTGAGAAAACTAATTTTGACAGCCTGCAAAAGTGTGAGATGATGCTGATAGTAGCAGTCAAGGAAGGGAAGATATGGTTACAGAGTACCCAGCAAGCAGTGATGCACTGGGAGACATCTCAGAGCTAACTCCAACCTGAATTATTGCAAATACTTTCTGTTTTAAGAAAGTAACATTTTTTTCTCTATAGCATTTTAGTAAGAGGACTTTTTGGTAATTGTAGCCCCTTACACACTCCTAGGAGGTCTGGTTCACCATGAGCTGGGTACTCTGTAATTCTGGGTTTTTCAGGTCCTACCCACCCCATAGAGCCACATTTATCCATGTCATGCACTGATGAAGACCAACCAGTCTGTATTCATGTTGGATTATTGTGGCTCTGTAATTTGGATCTGGATCAGATCTGGAGGTGTGGCTAGCTCACAGGGACAACAATGGTTAATTTGCATATATTCAGTAGTGGTGCACTAGGAGACATCTCGGAGTTAACTCCAACCTGAATTATTGCAAATACGTTCTGTTCTAAGGGAAGCTATGCTCATCCTTCCGAGGGCCCTGGAATGCTAGGGGGAGTGGTCAATTTATATACAAACAATCATTAACCCTCTGTATTCATACTCACAACAAGCTTTAGTAATGATAGAAACAACTTGAATGCAAGTTGCATTCGGTTACACTAATGAAGGGTATTCACTTCCGAATAGATGAGCATAGCTTCCCTTTGGCTGCATCTCTCCTAGTCCTGCGCCAGTGCAGCCCTTTTATATAATAATAGGAGCAGTGCAAATCTTATGACCTGTACACACGAGCTGACAGAGGTCACCCATTGGGGATTGTGACATGATCCCTCGGACGACAATCGCTGCGCTGATGCAGTACAGACTAGCTAGCTATACAGTTGATAAAACATTCCGTTGCTATGCAGGGAAACACATGTGATACCACGTGGCAGACGTGGCAAATGGCGTGCACAAAAAATTAAATAAACAAAACAAAACAGCCGCTGGGAGGTACTTACCTCGGGAGGGGGAAGTCTCTGGATCTTAAGGCCTCCCCCGTCTTTTTCACCCTCCCGGATCCAGCATTGGCTGCCCCCCAAAATACAGCGGACAGGATTGCTTGTCGGCTGTGGCGCCTGCAATATTTACGCTCTCGGCCCCAGTGCAGGCGCAGTAGCAACTTTCCTGCACAGTAGAGTGGACCCAATCGGGCTTGGCTATTTCCGCCGGAGCCCATTGGAAAGCCGCTACTGCACCTGTGCTGGAGCCCGGAAGGTAAATATTTACGTCATCGCCCCTGTTCAGAGGCTGCCGGTGCTGGATCCTGGAGGATGAAGAGGATGGGGGAAGCCTCATTAGGATCCAGAGTCTTTCCACTCCAAAGGTAAGAACCCCCCCAGGCTCAGAGTGAAAAGAGATGTCAAATAGAGCAGGGGTGTCACAGTGGGTCGAAATTGAAAACTGGAACCAAGTTGTGAGCCAACCTCGATGTTTTGTGGCCACCTCCCTCCCTTATACAGTTCCCTGGTGTCTAATTATCCTCCTCCCTCCCCTTTACAGTTGCCTGGTGTCTATTTCCCTCCCCTATATAGTTTCCTTGTGTCTAATGCCCTACCTTCCCTCCTTTATACAGCTTTGCTGGTGTCTAGTGCCCCCCTCCCCTATACAGTTCCCTAGTGGCCACCCTCCCTCCCCTATACAGTTCCCTGGTGTCTAGTGGCTTCATAGTTTCAGCGCTTAGCCAATAGCCATATAGGCTTAGCACTCAGGTGCTCCTAGACCAAATATAATGCAAAGTGGGGAAACCACTTGCTGGCCAAATTTGATGTCAATGCGAGCCAACAGGTCAGAGTTTGAGATGTATACTCTAGAGCAGAGTCACCTAACCCTATACTCAAGGCCCACCAACAGGACATGTTTTGCAGGAAACCACAAACATGCACAGGTGAGGTAATTAGTGCCTCAGCAGAGCTGATTAACTACCTCTGTGAATTTTCACAAAACATGCACTGTTGGTGGGCCTTGAGGACAGGGTTGGGGAACATATTGTTCATCACATCTCTTCCTTGTGGAAGATACTGAAATCTGATTTGGGGTCTCTTAGACTCCTATGCCAGTGCAGTGCTAAATGAAAGATACTTTTTTTGTTATCCTAATTTACGTATTAGAGGGGCTGATATGAGAAACCTCTATGGGTGTCTTGGGGATGGGGTAGTTTACATAAATTTCCAGCAAAACTTTCTGATTATAATGTGACATTTATTGCAAACTGGCCAGTTTCGCAACTAAACTCATTTCCTCCATCCCAAGGATCAGCTTTCACTACAGTGGTTTGTGGCAGGTTTGTTTTTGCCAACAGAACCTGCTGGCAATTTAAAAATAGCAAGTAACATAGTGGATGCTGCTAAGACAAAACACTGTGCTATAGGATAGTCTCAAGAGAGGTCATATAAAAGTGAAATATACAAAGTCTTGTTCGACAGGAAACATAATGATAATAAAAACAGTTAATGTTTTGTTGCGCACATCCAATAATACTTTCTGTACATTTAAATAATTCTATATATAGGGAACAGCACAAGTTCTGAGCACCTTTTTCCTGGCCTGCAAAAAATCCTGAACTTTTCACCTTACACAAGCCAGGAATCTGAAGCTGTATGTGTACTAAGTTGAACAATTAATATTTATGGACATATGCCAAACATTTGATATTTACATTCAATGTAGTTTGAACTCCACTGGTGCCCCTAAGGAGCCTGGTGACCTTTCATGAGTTAAACATAATCACCGGGTCATAAATTAGCAGCTTCTCGAAGCCTTGACACTCTTAGGAACCAACTGTGACCTCCTGGAAGGAGCTCGTGAACTTTCATTGTCAGCATTCTCACCTTGGCTTTGTATAAACATATAATTCCGGATTATCCACTTAAAATAACCGTTCTTGGAGAAATGAGGTTTCCAGTCCTTCCTTAACTTCCCTAGAAGCCTGCTAGCAGTAGACTAGACATCTCAGTCGCTTTGAAGACGGAGAAGAAAGAATACATGCTAAAAGTAGTGCTACGCATTGGACAGCAAGTCGTTTTCTGGATAGTGCAAAGTTCTTGTCTTTATCCATGAAAAAATGGAGCTTAGAATCCAGACTATTCCCACCGGGGAGATCATTCGTGTGGTCAACCACGATGGAGAGGCTTTGTGTCCTAACTGCAAAAACGTAAGATTACTATCTCGCCTATATTATTTATCAGTTAAAATCTCACCATGGTCTTATAATTATTCAATAGTATATATTCTAAGCATTACACAATGTGATTAACTGTTTCCCATTTAACTCAATGAGTTCTATTGCTGAGAGCTTTGTACTCTCATGCCAGTTTAATGTATCACAATTTTTGAATAAGGAATGCTCTGTAATTTGTAAATCAAACCAGCCATTCTGAGGCTTGCCTAGACATGACTGTGGTGTTGCTTAATGTAACCATACGCTTATTGATGTTCTCTGATTGCAAGGAGGGAAGGATGATCAGGAGATCTGTTTTCCAGATAACACTTTCATAATGAATGTTAAGTTCAGGGTCAGGAGGCTAGACTTGGTCTGTTGTTCTGCAGATTGCCTTCATGTGTGCCTTGCCAAAGCCACTTTAAAAGCCTGTTCATGGATATCTGTAGGGGGCCAAGTGGAAGGATCATATACCTCCCTCCCACCAAATACACACACACCCCAACCCCAAAGTCAAACTATCTAAAGTCATAGCTAACATCTGTTTGTGGACTCTGCTGTGCGTAACTACTGGGTCCCATGGCTCCCCCAAGGTTAATATACTTTTAATGACTGTATTTTAATATTTAATACAGAGTTCATGGTTTGTATAAAGAGTTGGGTAGGCCTATTTTTAACATTGAGTCTCAAGCAACCAGAAAGCACACTTATTCGGCATCTGTCGGAGCCAGATAACCAAGACTTTACTGTAATTAGTCTGCGTAGACATTATGTGTGAACTAAAAATCAATGTTTTAAGTGAGATTTATATACTCTTCATCTATTACTAAGAAACATTTGTAACGTGCAATTATATATATATTATTATTATTATATATTATTATATATTTATATAATATCATTTATATATATATACAGTGGGATGCGAAAGTTTAGGCACCCTTGTTAAGCGTCATGATTTTCCTGTATAATTCGTTGGTTGTTACAATAAAAAATGTCAGTTAAATATATCATATAGGAGACACATACAGTGATATTTGAGAAGTGAAATTAAGTTTATTGGATTTACAGAAAGTGTGTAATAATTGTGTAAACAAAATTAGGCAGGTGCATAAATTTGGGTACCACAAAAAAGAAATGAAATCAATATTTAGTAGATCCTCCTTTTGCAGAAATTACAGCCTCTAAACGCTTCCTGCAGGTTCCGCTGAGAGTCTGGATTCTGGTTGAAGGTATTTTGGACCATTCCTCTTTACCAAACATCTAGTTCATTCAGGTTTGATGGCTTCCGAGCATGGACAGCTCTCTTTAACTCACACCACAGATTCTCAATTATATTCATGTCTGGGGACTGAGATTGCCATTTCAGAACATTTTACTTGTTCTTCTGCATGAATGCCTTCATGGATTTTGAGCAGTGTTTAGGGTCGTTGTCTTGTTGAAAGATCCAGTCCCGGCATAGCTTCAGCTTTGTCACTGATTACTGGACATTGATCTCCAGAATCTGCTGATACTGAGTGGAATCCATGCGTCCCTCAACTTTGACAAGATTCCCAGTCCCTGCACTGGCCACACAGCCACACAGCATGATGGAACCACCACCATATTTTACTGTAGGTAGCAGGTATTTTTCTTGGAATGCTGTGTTGTTTTTCCTCCATGCATAACACCCCTTGTTATGCCCAAATAACTCAATTTTAGTTTCATCAGTCCAGAGCACCTTATTCCAAAATAACGCTGGCTTGTCCAAATGTGCTTTAGCATACCTCAAGCATCTCTGTTTGTGCTGTGGGCGGAGAAAAGGCTTCCTCTGTATCACTCTCGCATACAGCATCTCCTTGTTTAAAGGGCGCCAAATGTTTGAACGATGCACAGTGACTCCATCTGCAACAAGATGATGTTGTAGGTATTTGGTGCTGGTCTGTGGGTTGACTCTGACTGTTCTCACCATTCGCTGCTTCTGTTTATCCGAGATTTATCTTGGTCTGCCACTTCGATCCTTAACTTGAACTGAGCCTGTGGTCTTCCATTTCCTCAATATGTTTCTAATTGTGGAAACAGACACCTAAAATCTCTGAGACAGCTTTCTGTATCCTTCCCCTAAACCATGATGGTGAACAATCTGTCTTCAGGTCATTTGAGAATTGTTTTGAGACCCCCATGTTGCTACTCTTCAGAGAAAATTAAAAGAGGAGGGAAACTTACAATTGACCCCCTCAAATACTCTTTCTCATAATTGGATTCATCTGTGTATGTAGGTCAGGGGTCACTGAGCTTACCAAGCCAATTTGAGTTCTAATAATTAGTTCTAAAGGTTTGCAATCAATAAAATGATGCACCTGCCTAATTTTATTTAAACAATTATTGCACACTTTCTGTAAATCCAATAAACTTAATTTCACTTCTCAAATATCACTGTGTGTGTCTCTTATATGATATACTAGCTGATTGCCCGGCATTGCCCGGCTACGTCTTTGGCTGGTGTTGGCTCCGCCCACTTTTCGTAAAACAATTATTAAATCGCCTAGTTTGTGAGCTTTGCGGCCTTTGGCATCAATAATTTGCATTGAAATTAAACAAATCTGATTGGTTGTTTTTGGCTCCACCCCCTTTTCTGAATTTGAACACCAGTCACCCAATGACCAACTGTACCAGGTTTGAGGCTTGTGTCAATAACAGTGCAAGAACAGCAGCAACTAAATATTCCCCTTGAAAATCAATAGGTGAATTTTAATTGGCTTTTGTAGGCTCCACACACTTTTCTGAATATTAATCCTAGTCATCCAGTGACCAACTGTGCAATGTTTGAGAACCCTGCCATTAACAGTGTAAGAATGGCTGCAGTTTACATTTTCCCAGTGTAATTAGTATTTTTTTCCGTCCACTTTTTGGTTATGGGAATAAAAAGTATCCTATATGTTATTCCAGGTAATGTACTATGTGTGTGCCAAATTTTATTCAAATCCGACCAGCCATTTTTGCGTGATCGAGTAACAAAAATCCAAACAGAGAGAGAGAGAGAGAGAGAGAGAGAGAGACTCTTTAGAGGATGCAATGCATACTAAGCTAAAGAGCCCATTTATACAGGTATATCAAAAATATGAACTGTCAGCTTGCATTTTTAACAAATAGACACGTCAGACATGCTGTTTATAGAGTGTGATCGGGAACATTTCTTCATAGGAATAGCTTTGTCACCTTTTAGGGCCCTTTTCCACTAAAAATCACAATTGCAAACACACTCCAATGCGATTTCTCACATTTGAACATGTGTTTCTGTGCAGTTTCACATGAACAGGAAATCTCATTACTGGTACATTTTTCTTAAATCGCATAGCACGCATTTGGTATGTGATTTTCATGCGTTTCCATAGACTTTAACCCAAACATAACATAACAACATCTTCTGTACAATGCTGCGGAAGATGTCAGCACTTTATCAATACAAAATTATAATAATGTGTTTTCTTAAGTGACCTACTTTGTTTATATGTCTCGCCTTTCTATGGAACTAGACGGCTCCTTTAATAGGCAGTTTTAGCTATGATGTCTACCTTTGTCTCTGTCAGCTTCTGATATACCCGGTACTTATAAAGGAAGAATATACATATAATGATTACTTTAATAATGAATCTATCAGTTGTTAGTACTGTTTGAACAGTCAGAACCACTAATGATGATTCTTTCTAGACTGTGTAGAGGAAGCACCTGGCTGTACACATGGAAGACATAGAGAAGAAACAACAGGACATGGTATTATGAAAATACTGTGACTGTACACTGCTGCGGGGTAGGACTATATCCGTTATACGAGTAGAGCACAGTCTGAGTTTTGACTCCAACTGGGAAGCCGAATTTGTATTTTTTTATGGGAGGTGGGTTCCCAGATGTCTACAGAGTCTTTGGTGTCTTGGTTGGCACAGAAATAAAATGAAAGTCACATTTGTCACATTGTTTCTGACTGTCAGGAACCAGCCCGCGGCACGCCTGCGTATACGGTTCCCGACTGCGGGTTTGACCAGATCGAGAGGGGAAGCAGCCTTTGTCGAGCTACCACAAGGCTGTGACCCCTCAAACACTTCTCACTGCCACCACTAGCTGTTGCTAGACACGTCCACTCGGCTGCCGAGTTACTCGCACTGGCGTTTTCGCACGTTGGGTCAGCTGCGCGCTTTAGACCAACGTATGACAACCCCCCACCCCCCCACACACACAATTGCAATCTTACACTGTAGTGAAGCAAAACCACTAACAGTTGTTCCGAACGATACTGTTAGCCACTCCGAGACTTCCCACTCTGCTGTCGAGCGCAGCAAATGACCCATACACACAATGCAATTACAATCTTATACGGTAGTGTTGCTCAATCATACAATCAGGCATGGACTTATACACAGTTACACTTCAGTCTCTTCTAGGCTATGAGTGTTGGCTTAGTACAGCAGAAGTCAAACTTATTAAATAACAATTTAATATTCCAGGTAAAAAGTGGAACAATGCAGAAAATAATATATACAAAAGATTTACAAAAACAAAGTAAAAATTACAATGATACACACAAGATAGGTTTGCATAAAAATAAAAGGGAAATAAACGTAAAGTGAACTTTTACCAACGCAAATGTCCAACCGTGGAGGGACACGGATTTACCGATTTCGATCGGGATCCGCTCTGGCGATGTGCTACCCTCAAGAGAAGATAATTTTTAGGCATCTGGCCCTGCTTTTTATACTGGGATATATGCCTGGAGGCTGCAACCTCATTGGGAAGATGGAGGAACTAGTTTTAATTAACTTTTCAGACATAATTTAATTCCCAGAGATCTAACTTCCACATGTAAAAGTGTATTTCACAGCAGATTAAAGGTGAGGAGTTGACTGCTCTTGGCATAATAAGCCATTTCCTGGCCAGAGGCTAGTTAGCCAATTAGCAGTTCCTGCTCCTATTCACCATCGGTCACCTTCAGATGCAAACGTAGTTTCCCAGACAATCCCACCTGAGACAGCAGATCAAAGTAGTGGCCTAATGAGCCAGTTCCTTGCCCCAAGCTAGTAACTCCAGGTACCAGCTTCCTTTTAGCAGACATCCACATGACACAGGCAGAAAAATGAAAGAATATGTTCCTGTATATTACCGTACATGTCATCATCATCACGAATATCCTTACACCTCCTTCTTCATCTTGGTGCAAGGCAGATAGAAAAATGAAAACATACTCCTGTATTATCCCAACATCATAACTAGCTGCTATATTCCTGACACTGACAATACAGGTAGTTCCCAACTTACATACACTCAACATGCAAACAACTCGCCAATACAAACAGCCTGAAAATGTGAAATATGATTCTGTGGGAACAAGTGAATTTTTTTTTTTAAAGACCTTGGTTTTGAGAGAATCATTTAAAATAAATTCAAAGAGAAAATGTTTTTTAACCACTTCCGTGGTTTACTACAGTGTACCTATGTCGGGCAGGACTTCAGTTCATGCCCAGCCACGTACATATTCATCAATGGCTGCAGAAGGCCGCTGCTCGCTCCCGTCGCGCAGTACTCGCTGCCGGCCGTTAGAGGGGAGATGAATGAATGGGAATGCAGTCGTCTCCATGTCAATAACCGCCAGCATCAATGAGATGTCGTGATCATTGTACATTGTAACAGATCAAGTAACACGTCCACGCATTACTTCCTGTTCACATACTTACAGTGCGCTAATAGGAAAAATGTGTGAGTACATCTTGTGGCTAAATAGTAAAATTACACCTACATACATTTATTTTAATAAAAAGACCCATACTTACATTTAAAATTAACTCTTTCCCTCCCACCCTCTTCCAAAGTTACCTACATAAATTATATGCATATAAAAAAAAGACAAATTAAAAAAAATACATTAATAGTTACTTTAGGGACTGAACTTTTTTTTAATATGTATGTCAAAAGCGTATATTAATGTTATTTATGAAATTATGGGCTTGTACTTAGTGATGACGCAAAATTAAAGAAATTCACCTTTATTTCCAAATAAAATATTGCAGCCATACATTTAACTAGGGAAATATTTTAAACGTTTTAAAACCCGGGAAAATGGGCAAATGAAATGTGTGGGTTTTAATTACAGTAGCATGTATTATTTTCAAAATATATAATAGCTGAAAACTGAGAAACAATGAATTTTTTTGTCCATTTTTTTCTTATTTTTCCCATTAAAAAACATTTAGAATAAAATAATTCTTAGCAAAATGTACGACCCAAAAAAAGTCTAGTTGGTGGCAAAAAATACAAAATAAAGATCGTTTCATTGTGATAAGTAGTAATAAAGTTATAGGCGAATGAATGGATGGAGTGCTGAAAGACGAAAATTACTCTTGTACAGAAGCGGAAAAACCCTTCAGTAGTGAAGTGGTTAAACCAGTAATATAACATTTTGCTGTAGTACACTGAGGGCACAGGCCAGGGGGACAGAAATGACACAGTGGGGAGACAGAAAGGGACACTGAAGGCACGAGGGAACAGAGGTGACACTGGAGGCACAAGGGATCATAGAGGAGGTAAGGGGACAGAGACGGCATAGTGTTTCGACTTATGGATAGATTAAGGTTAAGAATGACCCTGCAGTCCCTATCTTATTCGTTAACTGGCGACTACCTGTAAAGAACAAGTACAGTCAATGTAAAATTAAAACAAAACGGATAACATCAAAAATTATACTATTATAGAGTTAAAAGACAAATATTAACATTCCATTACTATTTAACAATTAAAAACTAAAATGCAGCATTAAAAAAATGAATTAAGAGGGTATAAATGTTTTTTGTTTGTTTTTTTATAGTGGGATTATTCTAAACAGGTATGACTTTTTGCCTATGATAAAAAGTCAATTATTCATATTGATCTAATTCTAATGTTCTAATTGTACGCAGAACAGATTAAAAATTAGAACAGCAAAGGCAGTGAAAGAGGCAAAATGTTCAGTCTTTCAATATTTACTTTTTAAACTATATTTATTTTATATTGTATTTGCTACTCTGCATGTACTTATGCAGGAGATGTACGTGAAGCATAGTGGAATCCTTAAACCACTGTCAACATACAAACCATATTTTAGGTCTGAACAAACTTGCAACTTAGGTCACCCAAAACAGTTGTTCAGGAACCTGCCAACTGCTTGTTAGGCCTGGGACTCACTACAAAGCGCTATTGCTAGCGATTTGTGGTAGCGCAATCGTTCTTCAGCCTGCTAGCTGTGATTGTGTCTGACAGGCTGCAAAAAAGAAAAAAGGCCATTATTTGAATGTACAGCGCTGCGATCTCCTGCAGCGCTGTATGGGGGACAGCTCTGTCACTGAGCTGTCCCCTCGAGTGGCTCAAAAACTGATCGCTCTCATAGGCTGATGCCTATGAGGGGCGATCACACTGATTGGCTCTCGGGTGGAGGGAGGGAGAGTGGGAAGAAGAAAAAATAAAAAAACAAACATACAGCAGCAATCAGATGCCATCAACAGAAAGTTCTGTTGGTGGCAAGAAAAGGGGGCAAAATTAATTTGTGTGCTAAGTTGAATGGCTGTGCAGCAAACTGTTAAAGCTGCAGTGTGCTGAACTGTAAAAAAATGGCCTGGCCACTAGGGGGGTGTAAGCCTGTGGTCCTCAAGCAGTTAAAGAAAAAAATGTCTTTGGCACAGCTGATACAAATCCTGCAATAAATCTGCAGTGTGTCTACTTTCTGCTTACACGGAAGCAGACATAAGTTTAACTTTCCATGTTTTACATATTAGCTCTTCTGCTGAGGTAGCCAGCTGACACAGCTGAGAGATCAAATTACAGCTGTGATTAGTCACAGATGAGGTGGAATTAGACAGGCCAAACTCTCTAAATACATACAGGCTGCATTTCTATATGTTTTCCTTCTGTCCTGTGCCAGAGTTCAGGTCCACTTGTGACAGGCTATCCTGGGTGGTGTCACGATTCTCACATTCTGCAGTAATCAGGATTGTTTGATGCATTTCAATCTGGTGGGCTTGCTGGTGGCTCTATACTTGGTGAGTATACATACCGGTATTTTCTTTATCTTTGTAGATTTAAATCTATATACATGTTTCCTCATATGAATGTGTCATATTTGTATGTGTTATTTATAGATATACACAGTATATAGATACTGTATATAGCAACTTTGTGTAATGGGTGGCAAGCATGTGGGCTGCCCTCCAGTGGTCAAAAAAGCTTTATTTCCACACATATTTCTGACCAATTACCAATTCAATCAATCAAACAAATAAACATAAATAAATAGTAATTGGTAATTAACACTGGTGGTAATTTTGCCCCCCCCCCCCCCCCCCCCCAAAAGTTACCATATAGATTATTGTGAATAGAGCCCAATGTAGAACAGAAGTGGGTTCAGACAGCACTTCTCTCTCTTTCTCTGCATATGGTTGGGCAGTAGCAGCTCAGCAGAAGAGACATTCAGGGAGCTTAGAAGGTTTTTTGAAAGCTTTATTTGAGAACCCACCAGGCAGTCGAATCCTCTCCTCTGCAGGCATCAGAGGCCGTGAATTAGTGCATTTAAACTGGGTTTACCTGTTTCAAATCACACATGCCCAGTAAACATAGATGCTGCATTTGAACTGGACATATTCAAATTTCTGACCCATGTATGCGCAAGAAAAAGGCAGAACTCAAAGGAAAGAAAATGTGTATGAGCTTTTCTTTTACTAGGCATGTGTGGTTTGTGAACTCGCACACCTCCTCCTTGACCCCACCGTTACCACGCAGGGACCCTTGGACCATATTTGACAAGAGCTTGCCGGATATGTTTCTCGTGGCCGCGCTCTCCTTTGTTTATGAGCAGGTCCATTATGCACTTGCATAGTACAGTCACACTTGTACACAAAGGATAATGTGGACACGAATTAGTAGAGGGGGCCCTCTTCTAATTTGCATTCACATTATCCTTGTGAAGTGCAGGACCAAGCAGTGGGGTCAAGGAAGGCAAGGTTCTGCTTTTCTTCTAACATAGCTGACCAGCATACATTTGTGGACAGCTGTGGCAAGTTGCAGATTGCTCTGTATAAATAGGGATGACCAATGAGATGCTAGTATTTCAACTTCGAATTGGTGGCTTTATATTGGATCATCTTTTGCTTGGGCATAACTACAGGGGAGCAGCCACTGTCACTGCAGGGGGCCCAGGGCTGTAGGGTGGCCCCGACTGCTACTTGACTTTCTCTAATCAAGGGGTACATCCTTCAGAATCTGTGTTTTTTATGACTACTCTTGTTATAGGTATAAAGATTATGATGGCCACACATTGCCGGCTCTAGCGTGGGGCAAGAGGGGGCAGGGCCCCCTCAAATAAAAGTCCTGCCCCCTCAATCATGGCAGAGTGGCAGGGAGGGGTGGCGGGGCACAGCGGAACAGCGGGCAGGGGACATGCCCACCTTCCCCGCCAGACTGTGGGATCCCTGTAGTGAACTGGCCACATCGTCTAATAGATGCTGGGCCAGTTCATCCCCGCAGCCCGTAGCTCACCTCTCCACCTTGCATAGTCTTCTGGCAGGCCGAGCAGGGCTACGGGAAGATGGCGCCTGAAGCCCTGTACTGGAGACTATTTGTGTCTCCAGTGCGGGGCTTCGGGAGTCATCTTCCCGTAGCCCTGCTCTCTGCCTGTCAACGCGAGACTTTCACAGGCGCTGGCTGCGCGCTGCAGATCATCGGGGGAAGCTGCGCCCAGGGAGAGGCATCTCCTGCAGGTGAGTAAATACTTTTTATTTTTTAGGCCTCTTTCACAGTGGGACGTTAAAGTCACATGTTATAAAAAATTATAACGCAAACTAATGCACAGCAATACAAAGTCTGTGCGCCATTCACAGTGCACACGTTGCGTTGTGTGTAACGTGTAGCAATATTTAGAAAGTGCTGCATGCTGTGCGTTTAGCAATACATTTGTTGTGTTATGTGTGTTGCACATGCTCAGTAATGTTTTTTTGTTTTTTAAGTAAGGCATGTGCCATTTTCGTTCCATCAGTATGCGGCGAAAACGGCGCACCAAGAGACCCATAACGCAGTGCAAAATAACGTCCAATTTCATAACCTACATGCGCTGCTTTAGGGGGACGTTGTGCGACTTTAACGTTGCATCAAACGCAACGTCCCACTGTGAAAGAGGCCTAAAGGTGGTCATAAGTTTGTGGTGAAACGCTGGCCACATTACGATTATTTTATGGTGAAACACTGGCCACATTACGATAATTTTTTTGTGAAACACTTGCCACATTACGATTATTTTCTGGTAAATCGCTGCTGTATTACGATTATTTTCTGATGCAAGATTGCAGCATTACGATTATTTTATGGTGAATCATTGCTGCATTACAATTATTTTTTTGTGCAATACTGCCACATTACGATTATTTTATGGTGAATCATTGCTGTGTTACGATTATTATTATTTTTTTTCTAACTTTGATTTTTATTAATGTATAAAATCAATTACAATGAGTAAACAGTGCCAGGATACCATATAACCAAGTGTTACATCACCTGTGGACGTGAGTTGAGGAACAGGAGAGAGAGTCAACATCCGCATATTTGCATAGGAATTAAGTACGGCTTACAATATATGGTACATCATGGCTTCCAGGCCTATTAACAGAACAATATGAAACATAACAACCTCCCCCCCCCCCAAAAAAAAGTGAACAGAGTGTCCGGGGCAGAGACCTACTTAGGAAGTGAGAATATAGATGAGGCTATAAGGTTGATCGAGTAAAAGGGCGTGGGCTAGGTGGGGCCCAGGCAGGGCTATTGAGTCGCCTTCCATAGAGACTCAGCTTGCAGTAATAAGGGCACTACAGATTGCTTTGCTTAGCGAGAAGAGATCCAATCCGACCACTTGCTCCAGACCCCAAGAAATCGGTCTGGCCTGTTAGTAAGGGATGAGGTGATGTGTTCCAGGGAATATATCTCTCTGATTTTTAGTATCAATGTATTTCGGGGAGGTGGAGGATTTTTCCATGACTTAGCCAATATGGATTGGGCTGCGTTGCAGACATGAGCTATAAAGGCATTGGAGTTTTTGAAGAGTCGTGGAATATGCTTGTGAAATAAGGCTACCCAGGGGTCAGGTTGAATATCCCCTCCCAGGACCTCAGAAATAAGCCCAAAACACATATGCCAGAAAGATAATACTACTGGGCACTCCCACCAGCAATGTAGTTGATCAGTACCTAGGCCGCATCCCCTGAAGCAACAGTCAGCATTGGAAAGGCCCCACTGATGAAGTTTAGATAGGGTGCGGTACCAGTCATACAGTATCTTATGAATCACATTAATTTAGGATTTGGCCATACTACCGAAGGTAGCGTCCCATGCCTTTTCATCCGGGTGGAAGTTAAGTTTGTCTTGCCATTTACTCATTGCTGGAGTAATAGTGTCTAGGGTCTGATACCATATTAGTGAATACATGTCAGAAATGAGGCCCTTTTTAATATTTCTGCTTATGAACTCCCTTTCAATTGGGTTTAGCTTGAGCGTTAAGCCTGTTTTCGAGAGAAGTAAGACATAACCCCTAAGTTGCAGGTATCGAAATATCTCTGATGAGGGGAGAGAATACTTATTGGATAGGGCCGGCCAAGGCAGTATTTTATTTTCTTCCATTAGGAAAAAAAGAATACCTCTGCACCCACACCTGGAGTTCCAGGCCAGGAGCAAACTCCATGTTGCTGAAGAGAGCTGTTAATTGGGAACATTGTCTATTTAGGCCCAGTAGCTTGTGTATTCGGTTCCATAGGTGGAGGGCTTTCTGAATTAGTGGGTGGTCGTGCAGTGAAGGAATGGCCGGTTTAGCCGTCCATATGAGGCTAGAGATAGGGAAAGGTCGTATGAGGGAAGCCTCTAGGTCTACCCATCTGGTCGTACCTATTGGGGTGGCCCATTGGATGGTCTGCCCAAAAGTAGTGTAATAGCTTAGGGGCCCCAAAACCACCCTGGAGTTTGCTCCTGGCCAGATATTGATATTTGATCCTAGGGGGTCTATAACTCCAAATGAATTTAGTGATATGCGATTAAAGCTTACGTATGTCAGCTGCAACTTCGTCTATTGGAAGGACCCTGAACAGATAAAGTAGTTTAGGCAGAAGGGTCATCTTGACCGCCGCTATATGGCCAATGAGAGAGAGTTGATACCCAGACCATTCCCTTAGAAGATTGTGCAGTGAGTTCAGCATGGGGGAATAATTGGTGGCATAAAAGTTATCGAGCTCGGGTGTAAGAAGTATCCCGAGGTACATTTATCTTTAAACTTAAAGCCGAAGGCTGTGGATAGAGCTATCTTCTGGGGATTTGACAGACCAAAGGCCGTTGCCTCAGATTTGGATTTATTCGTTTTAAAGCCTGAGACTCTACAGAAGTCATCAATAAGTCTGAAAAGGTTAGGGAGAGAGACCTGGGGGTTGGATAAAGAATAAATTGTGTCATCAGCAAAGAGGACTATCTTGTAAGATGCCCCCCCCCCCCCCCCCCCGATGTAGATTCCTGAGATATCCGGGCTGTTTCTCACCAATATAGCCAGGGGCTCGATACAGAGGTCGAACAGGAGGGGAGAGAGAGGACACCCTTGGCGCGTGCCGTTTAGGATTGGGAATTATGTCGATGTCAGACCCATGTTTCTAATTGCTGCTGTAGGGCCAGTGTACAACTCACTATATTCAAAAAGCCTGGTGGTAGGCCAAATTTTTGCATTGCGAACCTCATATATCTCCAGTCCTCCCTGTCGAACGCCTTCTCCGCAACCAGAGATAGGAGCAGAGAAAGCGTCCGACAGGATCGCATGACCTCCATTACGCCCAGAGTCCTACGAACATTATCTGTGGTCTGGCGTCCCATTATAAAGCCTGTCTGGTCCGGATGAATCACTGTATGAAGGCATTTATTTAGCCTGATCGCAAAGACTTTGGCAATAATCTTGAGGTCTATATTAATTAGCGATATTGGGCGGTAATTTTTGACCCCAGCCGGGTCCCTGCCCGGTTTTGGAATTACCACTATTATAGCTTTGAGCATTTCAGGCGGTAATTCTTCCTCTCCGAGCATAAGTCTATTCATGAGAGTGGCCAATTCTGGGGCTAAAATTTTTTTGTGTGTTTTATAATACTAGGGGGAATATCCATCCGGACCAGGGGCCTTGGATGTTTTGAGAGTCTTAATAGCTTTGAGTACCTCGTCAGGTGTCACAGCTGTGCTAAGGTTAGCCACATGGGTGGCCTCCAATTTAGGGATATTAATTTGAGAGAGGTATTCTAAAATAGTTGGGGCCGGAATCAATTTCTTATCGGTGGTGGAGCCATTATACAGGTCTTGGTAGTAGCTGGCGAATTGTTTTAAAATTGAATGAGGATTATGTAAGAGCCTGCCTTGGGTGTTACGATTATTTTATGGTGAAAGATTGCTGCATTACCATTATTTTATGGTGAAGCACTGCTTGCATTTCATGTGTCAGAAGTAATAGTTCTTGCAGGAAGATGTATCGGGGAGCGATAGTCGTCGTGGGATGTCGCTGGGATCCATCTTCCTGGGTCGCGAGGTGAATATTTGGCTTGAGGGTCACCCAGGAAAAGGGAGTGAACTTTAGGGGGCCCCATCAAAGTTTTGCTGGGGAGGCCCATGATCTGTAGTTATGCCCCTGTGTATGAACTGTCTCAGTACGGTGCAGGAGAACACTAATCCAGCAATGCTGAGATCATGTTGTTCTGCTGGTGGCAGGGTCTGGTCAGGGACTTGGGGGAAGAAGAGCCTACAAACTTCAAACAATCATATCAGTTGAACACACACACGCACGCACGCACGCACGCACGCACACGTATATATGTACATACCTTCCCCAGCTGTTATGATTATACTGTCTGTTGTCCTGTTGTTTTTAAATACGAGGAAGTAATCAGAGCCAGGACAAGGTCCTCCAGCACCCAAGGCTGAGACATCAAAGCGCGCCGCTCCATCCCTCCCACACTGATTGCTATTAGAGTTAAGGTGCGCACACACGTCGGATTTTTCCAAATGACCAGTCGTTTGGAAAAATCCGACGTGTGTATGTACCTTAAGAGGCTCCCCAGCCCCCCCCCCCCCCAACACCTTAATCTCTAGTTATCTGGCTTGAAGTCACTGCCATGCATCCTCTTTTCTTATTTCTCTCTGCTTCAAACACAATAGGGGAGGATGAGTGAGTTGTGCGCCCCCTCCTACACTGCACCCTGAGGCTGTAGCCTCTTTTGCCTCTGCCTGGCCTTGGAAGTAATACTAGATACACACCATACAACTTTCTGGCACGTTTAGCTGCCAGATCGATTATTTACATGTCCGATCTGAATTTCGATTGATTTTCCGATCGTTTTAATGCTGAGAATACACAAAGAGATTTTTCAGTAGATAGATGGTTCGATAGATAATTTCTGACATGTCCAATCTTATTTTCGAGCACTTGCTGATTGATTTCTCATAGAAGTGAATGGAAATTGATAAGAAAATCGATCAGGAAATAAGATCGGACAGTAAATCGACTGAAAAATCTCATTGTGTATTCCCAGCATTACTGTCCAATTTTTCAGATCGTTTTTCTGATCGATTTCCATTCACTTCTATGAGAAATCAATCAGAAAAACGATCGAAAATAAGATTGGACCTGTCAGAGCCGGGACAAGGTCTTCCAGCACCCAAGGCTGAGACACCAAAGTGCGCCCCTCCATCCCTCCCACCCCAGCCGTCACACACTGATTGCTATTAGACTAAGAGGCGCCACAGCGCCCACAACCTCCCCAACACCTTAATCTCTAGTTATCTGGCTTGCAGTCACTGCCATGTATCCCCTTTTCTTATTTCTTTCTGCTTCATACACAATTAGGAATGACAACTGAATGAATTGTGCGCCCCTCCTACACTGCGCCCTGAGGCTGGAGCCTCTCCAGCCTATGCCTCGGCCCGGCCCTGGGACCTGTCGGAAATTATCTATCGAACTGTCTATCTAATGGTATATTCCCAACACTGTTTTTTTCAATCGATTTCCATTTAGTTGTATGAAAATCAATAAAAAAAAAAATTAAAAACTGATTTTAAAAAAAATCGTAAAATGGATTGAAATGCAGATCGGACATGTAGGAAATAATTGATCTAGCAGGTATATCTAACAAAATATTGTATGGTGTGTACCTAGCATACAGACACTAAAACGTTATGTATAATAAAACACAATAGTTCTTTCAGCGTTAACATGCAGCTCACTGAGTGAATCCTGTACTGTACGGTGCCTGATTACGAGATAAGGAAACTATTTTCCCTTCTGGAACTTGGCAGAAGTTTTAGGTTAATAAGGTGAGTGTGAGTACATCCAGAGTAAGCACATGCCAATATCCCACTGTTCTGTGATTCGTGCAGCAGCATGTGTGGGAATCCATGTGTGATATGCAGGCTGTATACACAGACTCCCTCTCTGCCTCTCCCAGCATTGCACTCTCACTGATTGACACCAGGGTCACACGACAGCCACGCCTCCAGCACTCCTGAACACGCCCAGGACGCGCATGCGTGTTACTGACAGGCCGGGACCGTCCCAGGGAAAAAGAGTTTTGGAGTCCCCGGTGTGTGGAGCCACAGAGTGAGCTGCAGTCAGGTGAGATGCCGGGGAGTTGGGGGCACACTGGCCGGGGCCCGGGAATAATGGTGAGCACTCACGTGTGCAGAGAGGCTGACTGACATGTGGAGCCGGTGTGTGACTGTGTGTGCGGGGTGGGCAACCTTTACCTGAGCGTGTCCGGACTGCACCAAGTGCGGCACCGCCGGGGGAGGGCTGTAGTGGCTGCGCACGTGGGACTTGTAGTTCCCCGGCCAGCGCATGCTGCCTGTGCTGTCTCACCTGTCAGTGAGTTGCAGAGTTGGTACACCGGGTCCCCTGGCTGCAGGCGCTGCATACACCAGAGCTGTGAGCAGAGAACCCCTCTTCCTGCACTGCAGCTCATTCAGGAATACTTGCTGCTACATTGCTTTCATGCACTTTTTTTTGCACTATTTCTATGTTTTACTTTCTTATATTGATTTTACCCCTGCAAGTTTTGAATAAGGAATAGACCATTATTGTTTTCCCAGTGAATCAAAGATCATTTCCACAGTCCTTTTATTTATTTTTATTTTTTTAACTAACCATCTCTCTCCCAAGTCACCTAACACTATATCTTAATCTGCCGCCCTCATCCTATGCTCACAGAGGGTCCTTCACAAACTGTTCTGCTGGACAACCCCAAATACTTGAAGCTACCTCTGTCACTTTCTGCTCTGCCTTTGTGCATCTCAGAATTCCCATGACCTGCCACACCCACATTACTATCTATCCCGTTTCATTGCTTGCTGATGCCACCACACTTTTCTTGGGCATGGAGATGCTGAGATGATGCAGCAGTGAACCTTCAAAAAGTGATGGAGACTAGATATGGTCAATGGGGTGCTTGTAATTATGGCTTGCATGCCAATTACATGGAACATGGAATTTGGAAATGCATTTTATGACCCAGTACCACGCTGAATATAGTTTGCATGAAAATTTTCATGCAAGATGGAATCTTTAACCTCTCATTGAAGATTGCAGTGGGAGGCCAGAGCTAGAAGCCCCAGTGTGAAGTATTTACTGGAACTTAGCAAAACCTGTGACCTTTGAAAACAAAAAAGGTTATATACATTCCTTAGTAGGGGGAACCCTCTGGATCCTTCAGAGGAGTCTGGTAGTGCCTAACCTGGGCGCCAACATTCGGCTCACCCTGCTCTGCTCCTGTGCCCGAATGAGCACCGCTGCACGTATGGCCTGTGCCTGCACAGTAGCACAAAGCCGCTGGTGCACTGCTTCTTCCTCCCTGCTACTGCGCAGACGTGGCCAGTCAGTACGCCTGTGCCTGTTCATGAACCTTTTGGACAAGCTTTTGTTGAAAAGGTTCAAAAAGTTCCAACGCTGGCTCAGAGTGCTTGAGGGGGATGGGGGGAGCCTCTGGATTGTCCAGAGCCTTCCCTCTGCTGAGGTAAGTATCTCTTTTTATCCATATTTGCCTTTAGGTAAACTTTTTTTACCCAAACCTGCAAGGAGAAAAAAAGTTAAATTTAAATACTTAAAGTAGCTGGAAGCCTCTAGATAGAAAATACCCACTATCTGGCACTTGTCGTTCTGCTACATTATTCATGTTGCCCGATACGGGGAAATCTGTTGTTCATTTGATATTTCCATTGGAACCCCAAGTTCTTCAAATTTCCAGCATATCTGATCGGCTTCAAATAGAGAAAGGGATTGTTTTTGTGCAGTACTAATCTCAAAATCGATCCCTTTCTCGATCGGATGCAGATCAGGTATGATGGAAATTTCCTGTTGATCTGATGGGAAAAGTGCTTGGTGTGTGCTAAGTGTTCCTTTAGGTAAAAATAGCTTTTATGCCAGGTACACACCATTAATTTGAAGTAGAAAAAAAAGCGTTGGCACTGCACCGCCTGAAGGAAGATCGGGGTCTGGTGGCCTTAGGCTTGGGACCCACTAGAAAGCGCAAAACGCTATTGCTGGTGATTTGTGATAGCGTTTTGCAAGCGATTTTGGGAGCAATTTCCCTGCTCCTATACAATTCATTAGAATGGAAACGCTCTCAAAATGTTTCATGTCCTGCGATTGTGATTTTCTTTATCTTAATCGCTCTAGTGGAATCTGTGCCATCCATTTACATTGGCAGAGCGTTTAGGGAAATCGCTAACGATTGGAAGCGCCCCCTAAATGCTATAAAACCCCCCCTGCTCCAGTGGATTCCAGGCCTTAGGCTGTTCAGTGCCCCTGCACTCTCGGAAACCCTTCATTTCACCACAGCCTGGTATGTGCATGTTTACTTGTTTGCCTGGAGCACTAATGGACATGTTATATATGCCTGTTCTTAATCACAAGCATTTGAATTAAAGCCATCAGCAGCAGTTCCGGCCTTCATTTCCATTCTTTCATGTACACACCATTAAATTACTCAGCAGATTAACTGGTCGAAACTACTATTTCTGACATGTCTGATCAGCTCCTGATCGATAACTGGATGGATTTTTGTGCAGTAGTGATCACAAAATCAATCCGATTGGTGAAGAGCTGATCGAATATGTTAAAGATAGTCTGTTTGACCCGTCCATCTGGCAGGTAATTGTATGATGTGTACCTAGCATTAGGGACTGATGCCTGAATAGATCAGCAGCACTTATCAGGCTGTTGTGAATGATGACCATCATCCGTGGTACAGATGTAAACAGAATAATCGAAATTACCGTAATGATCTGGTTATCAGTGTGCATAGATGTTGAAAATTCTTATTCCATCACTGGTCAGAGATTCAGTGTAAACTTTGCTTGCTTCATATAAATTCGGGGGCTGGGTATATATTTCTTGTGTGGCTGATAAGATTGTGTAAATGCTTTAATTGTTAAAGTGGACCTGAACTCAGAACATTCTCTCTGCGCTAAAAGATACCCAACAACATAATAACCTTTAAAAAAACAAAACACTTCTTTGTTACAACTGTTACAAATCTGCAATAAATTTGCAGCGTGTCTACTTCCTTTTTTAATGGAAGCAGATCTATTGTTAACATGGGTTAACACAGCTGAGTGATCAAATTCTAATTTGTGATTAGTAACGGATGTGGGGGAATTAGGCTAAACTTTCTAAATACATACGTGGTGCATTTCTCTGGTTTCTTTCTGTCCTGTGCAAGAGTTCAGGTCTACTTTAAGCTTAATATACTGTGCTGCGTCATTTGATTTGTAAACGGCTGCTCAACTCCGGAACTGGTACACATCTGGATAGATCTATCCAGATATCTCCCAGTAAACCTGTGTGGGCTGGGCGAGGGGGTCAGTCTTACCTGCCTGACGTCTTCTTCGTCCGTCCCTCGGCACCTCCCACGATGCGGTCCAAGTGGCGGTCACGGGTTGGAGGAAGTGTTTGTAATCACGTGATGCGCGTGGAGCGCATCGTGGGAGGTGCCAACTATCCGGATGTCACCCGGTTCCGGATTTGAGCAGCCCTGTTTGTGAAGATTCAGTCTTTGTGGTAGTCTTTTCATTTTAATTGTTGTGGAAACCTTCAAGGGGGCGAATACTTTTGCAAGCCACTGTATACATTATACGTTGGGGGCAGCGGTGGTGTGGACCGATTCCCTGAAGATTTCATGCTAAACTCTGATCGGAATCAGCCTGTAGTGTATGGGCAGAATCAACAAAAAAACAAATTTATCTCTAATCAGATTCCATTAGATATAAATTTGTCTTTGTCGAATCTGCCCATAATCGCCAGATCTATGGGTACCTTAAGACTGTCCTCCAGAATTTGGGGACAGTGGTTGACCTGTACCTGGATATGAAGCATTCACAACCACAGCAAAGTACTTGCCCAAAAGATATTTTTATTTTCCAGACAGCTGAGCTGGTTTATCAACATATCACTATAGCATTACAGAGCTGGACACAGTGATAGTAAAGGTGCGTACACACGCCTGATTCCTTCAAACAACCAGTCGTCAGACCCACCTGCGGCTGTTCTGCCGACAATTTTCCTGTGTGTACAGTCTGTCGGGAGGCTGGTTTTGACTGATCCACTCGGCAGGGAAACTTTTGGTAGAATGGCCGCCCCATGGGCGGGTCTGACGACCCGTCGTTTGAAGGAATCAGGCGTGTGTATGCGCCTTAAGATCTCACTGATGATCACCATAGCATCACAGAACTGGACACAGTGATAGTAAGACCTCACTGATGATCACCATAGTATCACAGAGCTGGATACAGTGATAGTAAGACCTCACTGATGATCACCATAGTATCACAGAGCTGGATACAGTGATAGTAAGATCTCACTGATGATCACCATAGCATCACAGAACTGGACACAGTAATAGTAAGCGAACACGGTAAATCCAGCGCTGGAGACTTGGGCGTAGCAGCGCAGGAGACTTGGGCGCAGCCGGCGCCACCATAGGCCGTAATAGGAACTACGGCTATCGCAGGCACATGGAGTAACTTCAGCGCCGTCAGAAGACGGATCTGAAGTTGCTTTTAAAACAATAATTCGGCTTCCAGCTATTGCTGGAAGCCGAATTATTTCATTCCCCCACTATCCATGTCGGCCTGGAGGGGGAATAGTAATTAACACGGCCCGGACTTGTGCGGCAGCAGGATTAGCCATATACTGGCTGTGTCCTGCGCCCAAGTCTCCGGCGCCGTTCTCTCTCGTACGCATAGTAAGACCTCACTGATGATCACCATAGTATCACAGAGCTGGATACAGTGATAGTAAGACCTCACTGATGATCACCATAGTATCACAGAGCTGGATACAGTGATAGTAAGACCTCACTGATGATCACCATAGTATCACAGAGCTGGATACAGTGATAGTAAGATCTCACTGATGATCACCATAGCATCACAGAACTGGACACAGTAATAGTAAGACCTCACTGATGATCACCATAGCATCACAGAACTGGACACAGTAATAGTAAGACCTCACTGATGATCACCATAGCATCACAGAACTGGACACAGTAATAGTAAGACCTCACTGATGATCACCATAGCATCACAGAGCTGGACACAGTGATAGTAAGACCTCACTGATGATCACCATAGTATCACAGAGCTGGATACAGTGATAGTAAGATCTCACTGATGATCACCATAGCATCACAGAGCTGGACACAGTGATAGTAAGATCTCACTGATGATCACCATAGCATCACAGAGCTGGACACAGTGGTACTAAGATCTCATTGATGACAGAATTCCATGATAAGGAACATAGTGCTAATGTAACACATAACTGCTGTGTGACAGGGCCTGAGCAGGCTGCCATTATACTGTAGAAACCTTTGTGACATGAAAAACCAGCTCTACCCTGTTATGTTCAGTTATGCTGCAAAGGTTAAATGTAAACCTTTTATATGGCTGTTATTCAAATGTAAGGAAGAATAAATAGACCTTTTAATACATAGCTGATAACGCAAACCTGAAGGGTTCTTTCACCCCACACAATGCATGCAGGAGTGCGATTTTGTGCATGTGATCCTTATGCACGGCATGCATGCCGCAGTGCATTATTATACAGATGTTGGCGGTCGCAACACAATAGAACTCAATGGCAAATTGTGTGAATTGTCATGGTACCATGCGGATCACATGCTATGTGCAGTGCGTCACGACTGACAGCAGCGCACATAGTGAGAATGAGCCCAAAGTAAAATTAAAACTGTTGAGATAAATGTTATATCTGTTGTCTAACTCAATCTGTAGTTTCCTGGAATCTAGGGATGATCAATGAGATGCAGGAAATTCTGAGTTGATGTAGAATTATGCATGAGAGGATACCGACAGAATCTCTTCATGATAGTCAAAATCTGTTGGACCTCATACTATAGTACATGGAAATGGTTAAATTGTCCGAATAAAATTGGCTGTATATGTAAACATTCCGGTATTACAACCAGGGCTGTGGAGTCAATACAAAAATCATCCGACTTAGTCTTCAGCTTTAGAAACCTCTGACTCCAGGTACCCAAAATTGCTCCTGCTCCAACTCCTTATGCTGGATACACACGGTTCGTTCCCACGCTCGATTCCCGTCGATGCACCGCTCGATTCCCATCGATTCGTTTATTTCTGACGTGTCTGAATCGCGGTTCGATGGAACGTTAGGTCGATTTGCCATACTTTACATGACAATCGACCTAAAAATCATCGAAATGCGCTCAGAAATGTTGGGGAATAATCGATTCGTCAGGAATCGAGCGGCGCATTCGAAGCGGGAACGAACCGTGTGTATTCAGCATTAGTCTAATACTTACCAGGGCTGTGGAGTTAGTACAAAAATCATTCATCATCCGACTCCGACTTCACAGCCCTGATTACAACCATAATTTGTTATCAGTGTTCCACTACAGTCCAGCTAGAGACCAATTTCCACTAATACGATTGAGCTACTATACTCAGTATAGTAGTGCTCAATCGCATACAAAACATGGCAGGATGACTATTGCGCTCAGGCCAAAATCACAAGACAGTTGGATCTCACCAATGGAAATGGCTGCTGCCGTTTCCCTTAGTATTACTGTACCCTGCGTTTTGTGATCTGTTAGTAAATGGTGAATGTTGTCAATGGAACTGACTTGTAAATAATTTTTTCTCGTTCCAGTATGATAACTTCTCCACTCCTAGTGTAGGCTCTGTCTGCAGTACAGGTAGTCCCTGGTTAACAAACAAAATAGGGTCTGGAAGTTCATTCTTAAAGGGAACCTAAACTGAGAGGGATATGGATGTTTCCTTTTAAACAATACCAGTTTCCTGACTCTTCTGCTGATCAATTTGCTGCAGTAGTATCTGGATCTCACACCTGGAACAAGCATGCAGCTAATCCAGTCTGACTTCAGTCAGAGCACCTGATCTGCTTGCTTGTTGAGGGGCTGTGGCTGAAAGTATTAGATACACAGGATCAGCAGGAGAGTCAGGTAACTGGTATTATTTTAAAAGGAAAAATTCATATCCTTCTCAGTTTAGGTTCCCTTGAACTTGAATCTGTCCATAAGTCAACACTGTGCAGTGTTCTCCCCAGAAATTTTTTTCCAGCCGGGTGGCTTGAAAAAGTAGCCGGGTGGTAAGCAGAATTGCTGTAAGCAGAATTGTGCTTCTCTGCACAATTCTGCTTACAGCAGAGGAGGAGGTGAGTGATGACAGCCGGGTGCTCACCAAAACTAGCCGGGTGGAGCGCCCAGCTAAAAGAGCATGGGGAGAACCCTGCTGTGTCATATCTGTCCCCTGTTCCTCTAGTGTCCCCCTCTGTGCCAGCTCTGCACTTTTTATTTAGCAGAATGTCAACATTTTGTTGAAGCTTGAGGATGCAGAAAACCTGTGTGATAAGGCTGTCACGGCAGCTACCATTCCACAACTCGTGTGGTGAAGAATTCCATAGCAAACATGAGAGAACTCTTCTGAGTCAAAACAATGGCGTGTCAGGCCTGGGGTGCTCCCATGACAGCCCAGTCACACATGTCCCCATGATCGCTCTTCTAAAATATGGCATTTCTAGGAAACGGGATTGTGCAATGCCTTTAGAATGTGTATGAAGTAAACTAGTAAGAGCTGCTCTTCATAAAGCTGTGAGTTTGGAGCCTGAGCTATGCTATTGTCTCCTATTTTCTGCGCTTCCCACACTGGCACATGCTTTGATAGTGGTATGCAGTCAGGCCTGTGTGGGTCTCGGCTGTTATTTTGATTTCCAGAAATAGTGCTGCAGCTGTGCCTGTCTCTGTCATCCTGGGTGCAGCCCTTGCAGAAAGGCTTCTCACAGCAGGTCAGAATTGTTTATCCTGGTGCTACACTCTGCTTGTACTTTTGTTTTAGGACACAGAAGGCGTTTATACAGGCAATTGCGGCTGCACCGCCTAGTCCTAGATCTGCAAGTTATGCAATATTTCCAAGTCAAACAAAAGAGGGTGTTTGCTCATTCCACTGTTATATATCTTATATGTGGTCTCCTGGATTTTTCAGGGGAAATTATTTAGAAAATCATGAGTCAATTATGAACAGAGTAGGCGATTGTCTATCTTCTTCACATAAAAACCTTTATTGAATCCAATATAAAAATGCGCATATTGCCAAATTATGCAGGACTGTGGAGTCGGGGCAATTTTGGGCACCCGGAGTTGGATGATTTTTGTACACAATCCAAAGTCTTGAAATTATGTACACACGTTGTAAATTACGCCCTATTATTGGCAATAAGTATTTTTGTAATATTCTTATATTGTATTGAATGATTGTGTTTTGTGAAAAAGACAAATTAACTACTATACTCGTGCAGCCATGGGAGTACGATGGGGGTGTTCCCTGACCCAGATGAATTACTGGGCCGAATAGGGGAGGATCCAGGGGGCACGGTCTCATACCTGAGGTGTGAGAACTATAGAAGCTGCCATATTTTCCTTTTAAACAATACCAGTTGCCTGGAAGTCCTGCTGATCTTTTTCTGGTCAGTAGTAGGGGGTCTAAATCACACACATGAAACAAGCATGCAGCTAATCTTTCAGATTTGTCATAATCTGATCTGCATGCTTGTTCAGGGTCTATGGCTTAAAGCATTAGAGGCAGAGCATCAGCAGGACAGCCAGGCAATGTGCATTGTTTAAAAGCAACTAAACATGTCAGCCTCCCGGATAAAGAGGATTTACTTACCTAAATGTACTTATATCTTCCGTCAGTCTCCAATCTGGCTTCCACTAAGATATTTTTTAAGAAACTGGACTCCATTCTTCTCAAATTTATTTGGGAGGGCAAGCGGCCACGAATAGCTATGGACCTCTTACAATTACCAAAAAACAGAGGTGGTTTAGCTATGCCCCATTTTCAAAAATACTTCTGGGCCTCCCTATTAGTAACAACTCGCTGGTGGTTCTCGCAAGACGATCACAACCCTGCAATCACGACGAAGGCTGCAATTCTTGCCTCTCACCTCGGGTTCCCTTTAAGAATCTATAGGATGACCCTGGGATATTTCCAAGCCCAGACTCGCTAGGTATTGAAGCCATGTGATAACTTTTGAAAAACATTTTTAGGGCCCTTTTTCACTGAGGCCAGTGCGTCACATTGGCAATATGCAAATGCAATGGCAGTCCTATGGGGGTTATTACGTTGATTGCGGCGCAGCAGGTTCCAACGCAACAGCATGACGTGCGTGTTTACATTGGAAGTGAGGCATACTTGTATGGTACTGTTTGCCTCACTGACTTTTTGGCAGTGTTGCAGTGGGACTGGAGAATAATCGCACTGCAAAGGATTCTACATAGTGCATAAGGTGCTTCAAATAATCAGTGGTGGTGTCTTGGTTTGTCATAAGTCCACGTTAGATGGTGCTATTCTTATAAAATTAGTGTCTGTTCTCTGCCTGGCATGCTAAATGATCATTACCCATATCCACTTTATTAGTTATTGGCTGCTCATCGCTGTAATTGCACTATGGAAGACCCTGTTAATGTGGTTGCCCTTCTCAGGTCAATTATTTGCGTCATTTGTAGCAGAAAATTGCATTATAAGTAAATTCAAATGTTTGTGTATTCATACAGAACATAATAGAGCTGTGTATGTCTCAGCAGCTGTTTGTTATTCCAGAAATAAAGAGCATTGATGCTAGTGTTGCTGTAGCTGGGAAATTTTAGTTTTATGACCATCTTAGGGGTATATAACGGTACAAGCTCCAATACTACCCAACTCAAAATTTACTTTAAAGGACAACTGTAGAGAAGGGCATAGAATCTGCCATATTTATTTCCTTTTAAGCAATACCAGTTGCCTGGCAGCCCTGCTGATTCTGTCTCTAATACTTTTAGCCATAGACCCTGAACAAGCATGAAGCAGATCAGGTGTTTCTGACAAGATTAGCTGCATGCTTGTTTCTGGTGTGATTCAGACACTACTGCAGCCAAATATATCAGCAGGACTGCCAGGCAACTGGTATTGTTTAAAGGAGTCAGGCAAATGAAGCGTCCCCCGCTCTATTTACCCTGGCCACCTCCAGCCTATTGCAGAAGACACATCCCACGCTGCAACTCCCCTCTCAGCCGTTCGGCCCGGGGTCCCCCCCCCCCCCCCGGTTCAGAGGGTGACTTCCTCTAGTGCGCGAGCGCCGCTGTCAATCAAGTCCACGTTGCCCGCGATGTACTATGCAGGCGTAGTAGATCTGCACCTGCGCAGTACACAGCAGACAACGTGAGCTTGATTGACAGCGGCACAGTAGAGGAAGTCACCCTCTGCACTGGTGGGGATCCCGGGCCGAATGGCTGAGAGCGGAGTTGCAGCGTGGGACGTGTCATCAGTAATGGGCTGGAGGAGGCCCCGGGCAAATAGTGCGGGGGACACTTAGTTTGCCTGATGACTCCTTTAGAAGGGAAATAACTGGCAGCCTCCACATACCTATTTAAAGCGGACCCAAACCAAAATTTTTTTTTAATAATTCAAAATATTTAGTTGCACCACTCCGACACATACAACGATAAACACTCCTTCAAGCCTATGAGCATTTCAGTGCATGCTTTTCACCCTTCTCTTCATAACTACGGTTATACAGGTGGCAGCCATTACTTCTGAGCTTAGTAAGAGGTTTTAGATCATGGGTGTGTTTGTCATCAGCTACCCTCCCTCACAGGGGCATCGTCTATGTGAAATCTCACACAAGCTGAGATCACCTCCCCTGTGACATCATCAGTAGCAGCCTCTGTTTTGTTTTTTTAACTCCTCCATCAGACTTCCGGATTCTGTCCCGGCAATATGACATTTATGGAGGGGTTCCTCCAATAATTGTAAAATATTTTATATTTGTCATCATGCAGCTGAAAAAAGGCTGCTATTTATTATTATTATAAGTTAGAAAATAGATTTTATCTCTGAAATCTTGTATTTTTAATTTGGGTCCACTTTAAAATAAACACATGACATAGATGCAAATGAATATTACATACTAACCTCACCGTCAGTTCTCTCAGAAGCTCACCATTTTCTTCTTACAGTGATCCCTTTCAGTTCTGACAATATTTTGTCAGAACTGAAATATACCAGCAAACCAAGTCTGAGTTAGTCCAAGAGAAGGGTGTCATTGCTGGGTTAGCAAAATTAAGGACAACACACTAAGGGAGGGGGCTGCCGAAGGCTTACAATCTAAAGGGTGGGGGAGGGACACATAAGGTAGGGTTGTGGAAAAGATGGTTGACTGAGAGTAGTAGATGTGGGGTAGGCCATTTTAACCACTTGATGACCTCTAGTGACCAGGCCATTTTTCACAATACAGGGCTTTGCAGCTCGGTCCGGTTGCTGCACAGCCCTGCAACTTAGCACACAACTGGCTCTGACCTCCTTTTAGTGTCCGTAATAGGACACTCTGCCGGAGGTATCTGATCGCTGATGTGATCTTTGTGGTTTTTGTTGTTTATCCCCGCCTCTCATAGGCCTCAGCCTATGAGAGGACATGCATTAGGAGCCGCAATGAGGGACAGCTGAGTGTCCCTCGGACAGCGCTGCGGGAGATAGTAGCGCTGTACTAATGTAAACAAAGGGGAATTCTTTCCCGTATCGGCTCTCAACAGTCTGCTAGCTGCGATCGCGGCTAGCAGGCTGATCACGGAGCGGAGCTCCGTGAACTGGCAGGGAATGATCACGCATGCGTGCACACGTTCCCTAATAAACTGCAGCTCCAGGACTTGACGCCAATCGGTGTTAGGCAGTCCTGGGGCTGCCACCGCCATTAGGTAGTTAAAGAAATGTTTTGAGAGCTTGCTTGAAGGTGTTGAAGGAAGGAGCGAGTCTGAGGGGGAGTGGAAGGGAGTTCCATAGGGTGGGGGCAGCTCTTGAAAAGTCTTGTAGGCATACATGGGATTGAGAAATGTGTGGGCAGGTCAGGTGGAGATCATTGGAGGGCCGGATGGGGCGAGCAGGTATAGATCTGTTGACGAGCTCAGAAATGTAGGTTGGTCAGGTCTTGTGCACAGATTTGTAGGTAAGACACAGAATCTTAAAGCTGATCGTGAAGCAGATAGGGAGCTAGTGTAGGGCTTCGCGTAGGGGAGAAGTGGAAGCAGAGCGATGGGAAAGATGGATGAGTCTAGCTGCTGCTGATTGAAGGGGTGCAATGCGTTCCGATGGCATGAGATTGAGTAGACTACACAGGAGGGAAGTATGACCTGTGTATGGTTATTTTGACTTATTTTCACTTCAGGTTCTCTCTAAGGCCTGGTGCACACCAAAAACCGCTAGCAGATTCGGAAAATACTAGCAGATTTTGAAACGCTTTTTCTTCTTTTTCTGTAGCGTTTCAGCTAGCGTTTTGCGGTTTTGTGTAGCGGTTTTGGTGTAGTAGATTTCATATATTGTTACAGTAAAGCTGTTACTGAACAGCTTCTGTAACAAAAATGCCGGCAAAACCGCTCTGAACAGGTGTTTTTCAGAGCGGTTTTCCTATACTTAACATTAAAGGGAAGGTCCAAGCAAAAAAAAAAAAGTTTCACTTACCTGGGGCTTCTACCAGCCCCATGTAGCCATCCTGTGCCCTCGTAGTCACTCACTGCTGCTCCAGTCCCCCGCTGGCAGCTTTCTGACCTCGGAGGTCAGGGCCGCATTGCATACATTTTTACGCATTCCAGCTAGTGCAGGAACAAAAATGTATGCGTTGCACCACTAACGCGTAAAAATGTATATGTTAATGTTCCTGCACTAGCGGGAATGCGTAAAAATGTACACAATGCGGCCCTGACCTCCGAGGTCAGAAAGCTGCCAGCGGGGGACTGGAGCAGCAGTGAGTGACTATGAGGGCACAGGATGGCTACATGGGGCTGTTAGAAGCCCCAGGTAAGGTAAACTCATTTTTTTTTTTTTGCTTGGACCTTCCCTTTAAGGCAGAATTGCATCCACAATCCAAAAAATGCCTCACCCCGGGAGTATGCGTTTCTGCAAAACGTCTCCCGTTCTGGTGTGCACCAGCCCATTGAAATACATTACCCAAGCGTATCCGCAGCCGCAAGCGGATCGCAAAACGCAGCCGAACTAGCGTATTACATTTCGGATAAGTTTTTCTGTATGCGGCTTTCTGCGTTTAACGTGACTTTTCGTGTGCTGCTAACCGTACATGGGAAACATATGCATGGTGCAGGAATCTCCAGTATGCAGTCCATCATTTTTCTGCATCGCACCCAAAAATTCACATTCAATGGAAATTACTCCATTGACATGCATTGGTTTCAGTTTTTGACGCAAGAAATTGCAATACAAATTGGTATTTAGTGGAAACGGGCCCCTGAAAGTGTAAATGAGCTCAGGTACAAACTTGAGTTGAGGCGGGGCCACACATGGATCGATTTTAATATTTGTGTTTCAACACTGATCCTTTTCACTAACACTGAATGGAACAGTGGTTCAAACCAAAATGTGTGCTGCAGCAGTGCAGGGTGGGTGTCAGTCGGGCATTGGTAACGCTAAAGATCCAGCATGCCGCATTCTTGGCTGAGATGGTAATTAATGGGCAACTTTAATCCAGTGTATGTACTTGGCTTACTAGCATATGGTCAGCTTTAAAGCAAACCTGTGGGGGAATTACCAAACCCTCCCCCCTCCCCCCCCCCCCCCAAAAAAAAAGTTACTATTCTCTGTAGAGGGAAGACTATACAGAGGCTTCTCCAATCCTTTTTGAGCCCACTGCTGTTTGCTGGGACCCTCTCTTCTTCCCAGCTGCGTTCCTGACTGTGTATGCATGTTGACTCACTGCGTAGGCGCAATAATGACCTATGTAGGAGCTGCACCTGCTCACAGGAAAAAGCCATGCATGAGCGGCTCCATGGTAATGCGCAATCAATCATTGTCTGTGCTCGTACACGGACGGGAGTGTGGCCTGGAGAGCCCTTATCAGGTTCAGTCTTGGGCGCCACCATAGACCATAATAGGAATTACGGCTATAGCGGTGCATGGTGAGTAACTTTGGAGCTGTCAGAAGCTGAGGTTACTTTTAAAACTGTAATACGCCCGCCTGCAATAGCTGGCAGCCGGATTACATCATTCCCCACCATCCACGTGGACCTGGAGGGGTAATAGTAATTTAACGCCGCCGGGACTTGTGCATAAGCAGGGTAAGCCATATATCGGCTGTATCCTGCACCCAAGTCTCCCGACAGTGATTTCACTGGTACTCGACAGGGATGCCTCTGGATTTTCCAGAGGCTATCCTCTACTAAAGTAAGTATCTAACTTTTTTCACTTCAGGTGCACTTGAGTACTGGAGTTAGGGTTAAATCAGAATTGGGTTGCAGGGTCCGTTTCAGTTGATGGGTCTTATAGTGTATTTTATAAGAACTCTTAATTATCCACTTACAATCATTTAATTGCACTAGGATGAAGCTGCTGAAACAGAGGGATACAGTCTTGTGGAGCTGAAATTATGTATCCAAATCATTGGACCCATAATGACCGATGCAGATTTGTGTCAGAGACGGGACCTCCACCTCATGACATCGCCTCACAGTGAAATACAGAACCACACAGATATACTGTATTTATAATGAACGCTGCATACTTTCACTGCTTGTGTAATCAGGGCTCCCTTTCAGGAAATGTCCTACCCCACCTAGATCCTTCCTACCTGAGCACTGCTAGTCCTTATCAGAGATACACGGTGTATCCAGTTCCTGCTGCAGAATAGCATGGCAACATGTGGAAAGTCAATCATGTAGAAATGACTGCCTGTATAGGGATATTAATCCCAGCTGGAAAATCATCCTTTGTGTCCAGTGCTGTGGCTTCTAAATGTCACCAGGCTGGAATGTGGCCGTATAGTATTGACAAGGATTTAAAGGGACACTATGGCGAAAAATTGTAAAATATGTGCAAACATACAAATAAGTGTGTTTTTTTTTTCCAGAGTAAAATGAGCCATAAATTACTTACTTACTCCTGTGTTGCTGTAGTAGAAATCTGACAGAAGCGTCAGGTTTTGGACTAGTCCATCTCTTCATGGGGGATACGCAAGGATTTATTTATTTTCAAAAGCACTTACGGTGGTGAATGGCAGTTGCTCTGTCCAACTGCCAAAAAACCGTAGCAAGCAGGGATGCTGGCCAGCATCATTGTTTAAATTCTTTTTAGTGTATATTTTTATAAAGCATAAAAGCCTTGCTGAGAATCCCCTATGAAGAGATGGACTAGTCCAAAACCTGTCGCTTCTGTCAGATTTCTACCACCTACTGTAAGTGACAGCAACATAGGAGAAAAGTAATTTATGACTCGTGTTACGCTGGAAAAAATGTACATCTTATAATATGTGCATAGTGCCTGTTTAAGAAACCCATATGTAATATACTGTTTTGTATGGTACAATCCGTACAGCTCTGCTACAGTCCATCCCAATTTTTTTTAATTCAACATGCATTCTATAAAAATCAGGGGTCCCCAAACATTTTGGGTCGAGGGCCGAGTCAGCATATTTCAGACTGCTGGGGGACTGGAGTATCCATAAAATGATGTAGAAGCCTTTACTGGCCAGACAGTGAAGCATACCCAGGTGACAACGTGCAGTCCAATTGGACAGCAGTGTCACCGACCTGATGTGGAATTTGATTGGAAACCAGCGAATTACTGCTTTCTGACTTCCATGTGGATGGCTGGTGCCAGCACTGCTGTTTTATATGCGGATCACCAATATTTAAAGATATAGCTGACCCCACCTATAAGTAATACATTTTGTGTGTGGGGGGGGGGGGCGATGAAAAAGCCTCAGTGGGCCACATTCGGCCCGCCGACCTTAGTTTGAGCACCACTGTTCTAAAGGCTTCCCACACAGGGATAAGTTTTGATGTAGTTGCATTAAAAACAATATCAAATTAAAAAAACAAAACTCCAAAGCAGGATGACACCATTTATTGGCTAACTTGAAAAAAATTAAACCAGTAAGTTTTTGACCTACATATATTTGAGCAAATTCTTACGCCTTTTTAATCTTCAAAATCTTCTACTTAAACTGATGGCTGCAGCTTTGGCTATGTATACATGCTAGATGGTTCTCAGCTGGTCAGGCCACCTCTGCTGAGAGTCTGTGTGTACAGCGGCCTACTGCATCGTTCATTGACATGTTGCTGGCTGGTGGGCTAGCGGCACATCTATACAGGACGCAGCCCCAAACTGTCACCTGAGGGATCATGTCCTGATGCTTGGTTTTTGTTTCATAGTTTTTTTTTTTGTACGAGGCTTAAAGGGAACCTAAATCTAAGGGGGGGGGGGGGGGGAGTGTTTCACTTACCTGGGGCTTCTACCAGCCCCCTGCAGCCACCAACTTTAAAAGTGCAATTGTCATTTGAAGTAAACTAACAGTACTTTAACTATTTAAGGACCGAGGTGATTGAAGTCTACGTCATGTTTTGGTGGGCTCCTGGCTGGCAGGAAGTAGATTTCAATCACCGTCTGCAGCGCGCATTTGCCGTTTCCATTGCTCCCCGCCGATCGTGCCGCTCAAACCCGACGTGTCTCGCCGCATCCCACAGGCTCTGCCTGTCTCTATGATGGCAGAGCCATGTGAGCCGGTCAGGAGCTGATATCAATGTAAGCCGCTCCCATTGGCTTAAATTGACAGACACGGTCAGGAGTCAATGAAAGCGGCTCCTGACTGGCTCACATGACTCTGCCGTCACAGAGACGGCAGAGTCTGTCCTGGGGGTCCCGGCGTGCGGCGATGACGGCGGTTGCAGCAGGTATGCGCGGCGATTCGTCGGGATTCTGCCGTTATTGTACCAGCGGTCTCTGGTCCTTAAAGGACCGTCCTGTGCAGCCAGTGACAGGACGTCCCCTGTCACATGGCGGCGATCCCCGGCCGCTGATTGGCCGGGGATCGCCGATCTGCCTTACGGCGCTGCTGCGCAGCAGCGCCGTACAATGTAAACAAAGCGGATTATTTCCGCTTGTGTTTACATTTAGCCTGCGAGGCGCCATCGGCGGCCCGCAGGCTATTCACGGAGCCCCCCGCCGTGAATTGACAGGAAGCAGCCGCTCGCGTGAGCGGCTGCTTCCTGATTAATCAGCCTGCAGCTGGCGACGCAGTACTGCGTCGCTGGTCCTGCAGCTGCCACTTTGCCGACGCACGGTATAAGCGTGCGGTCGGCAAGTGGTTAAAAGGAGGAGGACAGATACAATTGTTTCAGTTTTTTGTTTTTTTTTTTGCCTCGGATGTCCTTTAACCACTTGCCGACCGCCCACAGCCGATGGGCGGCGGCAAAGTGGAAGCCGAAAGGACCGCAATAGCCCATGTCCTTTCGGCATGCCGGGGGAGCGATAGCGTCACTGGTGACGCGCGCTTCCCCCGGCAACTGGCTCCGCCCACCCGCGACGACAACCCGCCAGCCGTTCGGAAGCGCCGGCGGGTTGTTAACCCCACGATCGCCGCTACAAAGTGTATAATACACTTTGTAATATATACAAAGTGTATTATACAGGCTGCCTCCTGCCCTGGTGGTCCCAGTGTCCAAGGGACCACCAGGGCAGGCTGCAGCCACCCTAGTTTGCACCAAACACACTGTTCCTGCCCCCCCTTCCCTCTGATTGCTCACCCCCCAGACCACAGTTTGCACCCAATCACTCCCCTAATCACCAATCAATCACTCCCTGTCACTGCTATTGTTTTATTTTAGGTCCTAACTGCCCCCTGGGGGCTCCTGATTTCCCCCCCCCCCCTGTGTACTGTATGCATCTATCCCCCTGTAATAACCCTCTGATCACCTGTCAATCACCCATCAATCACCCCCTGTCACTGCCACCCATCAATCAGCCCCTAACCTGCCCCTTGCGGGCAATCTGATCACCCACCCACACCATCAGATCGCCCGCAAACCCGCCGTCAGATCACCTCCCAAGTGCATTGTTTACATCTGTTCTCTCCTCTAAAGACCCACTAATTACCCATCAATCACCCCCTATCACCACCCATTACCCATCAGATTAGACCCTAATCTGCCCCTTGCGGGCACCCAATCAACCACCCACACGCTCAGAACGCCCTCAGACCCCAGCCCTGATCACCTTGCCAGTGCATTGCTTGCATCTATTCCCCCCCCCCTCTAATCACACCTTGAGACACCCATCAATCACCTCCTGTCACCCCCTAGCACACCTACTCATCAGATCAGGCCCTAATTTGCCTGGTGTGGGCTCATGATCACTCGGCCAAACCCTCAGACCCCCTTCCGATCACCTCCCCAGTGCATTGATTGCATCTATTTTCCCCTCTAACCACCCCCTGAGACACCCATCAATCACCTCCTGTCACCCCCCCCTAGCACTCCTATCCAGATCAGGCCCAATACAACCTGTCATCTAAGAGGCCACCCTGCTTATGACCGGTTCCACAAAATTCGCCCCCTCATAGACCACCTGTCATCAAAATTTGCAGATGCTTATGCCCCTGAACAGTCATTTTGAGGCATTTGGTTTCCAGACTACTCCTCACGGTTTTGGGCCCCTAAAATGCCAGGGCAGTATAGGAACCCCACAAGTGACCCCATTTTAGAAAAGACACCCCAAGGTATTCCGTTGGGGGTATGGTGAGTTCATAGAAGATTTTTTTTGTCAAAAGTTAGCGGAAATTGATTTTTATTGTTTTTTTTTCACAAAGTGTCAATTTTCGCTAACTTTTGACAAAAAATAAAATCTTCTATGAACTCACCATATCCCTAACGGAATACCTTGGGGTGTCTTCTTTCTAAAATGGGGTCACTTGTGGGGTTCCTGTACTGCCCTGGCATTTTAGGGTCCCTAAACCATGAGGAGTAGTCTTGAAACCAAATTTCTCAAAAAGACCTGGGAAATCCTAAAGGTACACATTGGACTTTGGGCCCCTTTGCGCAGTTAGGGTGCAAAAAAGTGCCACACGTGGTATCGCTGTACTCAGGAGAAGTAGTATAATGTGTTTTGGGGTGTAATTTTACACATACCCATGCTGGGTGGGAGAAATCTCTCTGTAAATGAACAATTGTGTGTAAAAAAAAAAAAAAAAAATCAAAACCTTGTCATTTACAGAGATATTTCTCCCACCCAGCATGGGTATGTGTAAAAATACACCCCCACATTATACTACTTCTCCTGAGTACGGCAATACCACGTGTGGCACTTTTTTGCAGCCTAACTGCGCTAAGGGGCCCAAAGTCCAATGAGCACCTTTAGGCTGGTTTCACACCAGGACGTTGCGTTTTAGGGGACGTTATGGTCGCATAACGTGCCCCTAACGCAACGCCTGGTGGTGCGGGAGAGGACGTTAGAGTGAGCCGGCTAACGCGGCTCTATCCGCATAAGGTCTCCCAGAGTGGCGCTGATTGGCCGACGGGACCTCGTGATGCGGAGTGAGACACTCCGCATCATGTGGTCCCGCCGGCCAATCAGCAGCCGCCAGTGCAGTGCATATTAAGTAGCCATGTGCGCGGCTACTGTAGCGGCATCTCCCTGCCTCCTCTCGCCCCCCACTGAGCATGTGCAAACAGTCTAACGCGGCTTAGCAGCGTGTAAAGTACTGCATGCAGTACGTTATGTAGACGTACTGCGTTACAATGTAACGCAACGTGGGCACTGTGAACAGCCCATTGATTTTTCATGGCTGTGCATTACAGGCTGCTCTAACGTGCGCCTGTAACGTCCCACTGTGAAACCAGCCTAAGGCTTTACAGGGGTGCTTACAATTTAGCACCCCCCAAAATGCCAGGACAGTAAACAAACCCCACAAATGACCCAATTTTGGAAAGTAGACACTTCAAGGTATTCAGAGAGGGGCATGGTGAGTCCGTGGCAGATTTCATTTTTTTTTTTTTTTTTGTCACAAGTTAGCAGAAATGGAAACTTTTTATTTATTTATTTTTTTTCTCAGGGTACGTTTCCACTAACGCGAATTCGCATGCGTTCCCCGCATGCAAATTCGCATAACCAATAAAAGTTAATGAGCCTGTGTCCACTTGTCAGGAAAACTGAGCGTTTTCTTGTGCAGGATAAATCTGCACAGCAGAGTCATCCGAATTCGGACACTGCACACACCGCATGCGATTCGCATACATTGTATTTAATAGGGAATTCGCATGGCGTTTTTTTATGCGAATTTTCATGCGAATTCGCATACGATTTCGCATGGAATCAATGAAAAAGCACACAGGCACTGACATGGATAAATTTGCACACAGCATCATCTATGCGAAATCGTATGCGAATTCGCGGTAAAATTCGCATACAACCGCATGCGAATTCGTCTGCGGGGAATCCGCTGCGATTCCCCACCGCACTAGTGGAAACGCACCCTTAAAGTGTCATTTTCCACTAACTTGTGACAAAAAATAAAATCTTCTATGAACTCACCTTGCCTCTCAGTGAATACTTTGAGATGTCTTCTTTCCAAAATGGGGTCATTTGGGGGGTATTTATACTATCCTGGAATTTTAGCACCTCATGAAACATGACAGGTGGTCAGAAAAGTCGGAGATGCTTCAAAATGGGAAAATTCACTTTTTGCACCATAGTTTGTAAACGCTATAACTTTTACCCAAACCAATAAATACACACAATGTTTTTTTTTGTTTTTTTTTATTATCAAAGACATGTAGCACAATAACTTTGGACAAAATTTATACAGATATTTTACTTTATTTGACAAATTTTATCACAGAAAGTTAAAAAAAAATCTTTGTCAAAATTCATGTCTTTTTTGATGAATATAATAAAAAGTAAACCTTGCAGCAGCAATCAAATAGCACCAAAAGAAAGCTGCATTAGTGACAAGAAAAGGAGGGAAATTTCATATAGATAGTAGGTTGTATAACCGAGCAATAAACCGTTAAATCTGCAGGGGTCTGAATGGAAAAAAAGGCTCTGGTCCTTAAGGGGTAGAAAGACTGTGGTCCTCAAGTGGTTAAGGGGGCAGAGACCGCTGGTACTTAAGTGGTTAAAATTGTTCAGAGGTGCCAAATTGAAAGCTGTTTTCAAATATTTAATTTCACGTTGGTACATTGAAATAATTGTATTCTGTTTTAAGCCACCCCAGTGTTCTCCCCAGAAATGTTTTCCAGCTGGGTGGCATGAAAAAGTAGCTGGGTGGGGCGAGATGAGAGAATGCAGGGCCGACGCTTCTCAGCACAACTTTGCTTACAGCATAAGAGGAGGTGAGCCGATGACAGTCGGGTGCTCACCAAAACTAGCTAGGTGGAGCACACGGCTAAAAGAACCTGGGAGAACACTGCATCCTGAGTGGAGGGTATTTTTGGCCCAGCCCTGCAGAGAGGAACTTGAGAGGGACCTGAGTGGGGTTGGGTTTATTCTTCCTGCTGTTTGGCACACTTTTGTGAGTATAACATTATAAACACAATTATTTGTCAGAATTTCACATTATAATTTTAGCCTCCTTTACACTCTGGCGCTTTCAGCCCATGTTTCGTGCTTTGTTCGCTAGTGATCAGTGAAGCACTGGTGCACAAGTAATGTGGGATTACTCACACTGTGGCGATTGCGACGCATTTGCGATTTCCACTGATCTCCAATGTGTTGCATGCAGCATTTCTCAGTGCTCGATTTACGATTCTCATTCACTGGAATGAATAACGCACTTGAAAAATCGTGGAAAACAGCAATGCAAAATCACAATTGCTATCGTGATTTGCGGTTCTGAATGTAAACGGGGTCTAGTGTTTCCCAGCAGGTGAGTCAGGCGGGAAAACGCTGACTATACTTTCTTTTGTTAGCTGTTCGATTCACACTGTGGAGTGATTATGGACGGCATGCTGCAGATTTCTGCAGCACGGACCAGAATCCCTGCTATGTGGCATAGTTAAGTGATCTGGATGCGTGTTTGCATCACTTCAAGTGACAGCGGGCATATCCTGCAGGACGCACGAGGGTGGCTAGTGGAAACCCGCATGAAGGCTCTCTGTTTCTCTTCACCCCTTCTTTCTGTTAATTTTCTTCAAAATAACAGTACATGGATGGTTTATTATTTTACCTGCTAACAAGATTTCTAATTATATTCTACCAGACTTATGATCTACACATCCCTGTCACAATGCACAGCTGGATAAATAACACTACTGTTTTGTAATCATTTTACATACAGCTTTGCGTTTTAATAACCTTCTCACTACATTAGAATGATGTGTTACTGCAGTCAGTGTCCCCATCAGGGTGTATTCCCTACATGACCTTGTCTCAGTGATAACTGTACCCAGTGGGGGCACAGACAGCAACCCAAAGCTGGAAAAGCTACTTAAGCAGCCCATACACTCAGCCGATTTTCTGGCCGATCGATCCCGATCGATCGATTGATCGATTGCAAATCGGTTGGCCAATCGACCGATCGATTTCGATGGATTTCCATCGAACTTGCAGGGTGGAAAATTTAGGTCGATCTGAAGAGATTGCTTATCAGTTTTGCATTGGCCTTAATGGAAATCTGATGGCAAAAAAATGCCATCAGATCGAATTTCAATAGATTTCAAACTGAAATCTGTTGGAATTCTATCCTGGTAAAAAATGTTCTAAAAACGCATCAGATAGATCATCAGATGCATTTCTTATCTATCTGCTGCCAATCTGACGAGTGTATGGGCACCTTTATTCTACATCTGCAGTCTCAAACCAAAGAAAGTTTTTTGAGTAGTTCCCCTGTAACAGTTATACTCTTAGCATTGTGGCTGATGGGTTGGCTCTCTTGTCTTGAAGTTTATCGTTCCGGATTCACGTCCCACTAGAAGTACTCTTTTTTTTTTTTTTTTTTTTTTTTTTTTTTTTATCTTTTTTTTTTTTTTTTTCTCCTGTAATTTCTCATGCGTTTGTATGTTTCCTCTGGTTTTTCCTGTATCCTCCCATAACTCTAAAAACCAATTAGGTTAACTGTCATCTGATCATGCCCCTATTTGTATGATGTAGATTGGAAACCTTATACCTGCGAAGCGCATAGGGAGAATTTTTATTTGCATTCCGAGGTGCTGGGACATTGTACTCTGAAAGCTGCACAAAGGCTCATAAATGCCTTATTTACTGCCGCCAGCATTCCTTGGTGTCGTGTAGCGCTGTCACAGCCACTACATTCGTATGTGTGGGTTACTGCTGAACCTCTGTCATTCTTTGAATATTCAGCATTCTATCATTATCTTGCCAGCCACAGAACTATGTCTATTGTAGTGAAATAGGTGCACTCTGCATTCCAGTAAGCATGCTTTGCTGCCGCTCTCATTTGTAAAGCACCTGTCAGGTAGCACCATTCAGCTCCTGTGAAGTTTGACTGTAAAACAAAGCAGATGTAAAACAGTAGGAGGCTTGAATTTCAAGAATATGTTTAAAGAAAGCAGGGGAAAGCTGAGTGGATGGGAACATCCTTACTTCAGGGAGGCAGGTATTAAAGGACACATGAGGCGAAAATAAACTACCGGTAATTAGATAAACAATTGTATGTATCCTTCTTCTCCTAAAAATGGCTTTTTAAGATATTCCACAGTTTTATTTTATATTTAAATCTACTTTTTAAGTTTTAACTTTTATTGTTTTTGCTCAATGGCAAATTGATTGAATTATGTCAGTTAAAAATTCTATTAACAATTGACCCTTTTAATCTCTTTCCTGCTCTCAGAAGTCATTTTCTGCTAGGAAAGTGTTTTATAGTTGGAATTTCTTATCAGTGAGGGACACACTGTTGTCACTTCCTGTCTGAGTCAGGACTGAGTCAGCCACTTACATACCTGATATGTAACTCTTTCAGGCAGAGAAAGGGAAAAAAAAGGAATACAGAATAGTTATTTGTGTGCTAGGCACTGTACATACACGTCTATCTCATCATGTCACATGTCACCTTGGGTATCCTTTAGGCTCCCTGCACACTGCATGCGATTCCGCTTTTTAATCGTTTTTTACATCCGATTCCGATTTTTAATCTTTACTGCATGCTGCGTTTTTTGATCCGTTTTTCTGTTTAGAATTGAAAATTGGAAACGGAATTGGAAAACGGATTTGCAGTGTGCAGGGAGCCTTAAAGTGCTAATTCTACCTAGGATCCTGTTTATAATTTAGTATTTATATAGCACTGACATCTTCCGCAGCACTGTACAGAGAACCATCCCTCAGAGGGGCTCACAATCTAAACCCTATCATGATCATAGTCTTCCGATGCTGATGGAAATTAGCAACTGGATCGCGATCACTGTGCCATGCATGGCTATGGGAATTTGGATGCATTTAGCAGAATACTGCAGCATGCATGCCGCCATTATGTTGCTTTTGCAGCTTTGTTTTTTTATTTTTAGTAAAGAAATTCTTTCAGCTTTATGAATGACCTTTAAATGACTGCTCCGCTGAGGAATCCTGCTACCTGTCTGGAAGCACAACGCTTTATCAGACAATACTAAGGCTCGGTCCACACATGTCCAGTTGCAGATCGGATCAGTTTCAAACTGATACATTTTTCTAAAAACTGATGCAAAACTGATCAGTTTTTCAAGATGTCCTTTTGTAGCATACGCTTCCAGTCCGTTTGAACGTATGTCCTTTCTTCATGTGTGTTTCTATTGGATAGGAGATGTTAAAGGGAGGAGCAGGCAGTAGGCAATCCGTTTTTGCCTCTGTTGTGTGTGCAAAAGGTCTCTGTAGAGGGAGATCCGTTTCTGTGTAGCCTTTCACTACCCCTCTGTGTATCCGGGGTCTGTGAAAAACCTGCAAATCTGGACTCTCCGTTCAGTCTTTCAAAATGGATCCTGTGGATCCATTTTTTAAAGTGTGTGTGTGTGTGTGTGTGTGTGTGTGTGTGTGTGTGTGTGTGTGTGTGTGTGTGTGTGTGTGTGTGTGTGTGAAGACGGCCGCTATTTTAAACATTGGTTTTCGTGGCTGCGGTTTTGATCCGTGCCAAAAACTGGGGCCACGAATACGTTTTTTTAAACAAGTGTGAACTGACCCTAAGAGCCGTCATGCTGTAATGTCCCAGTTATAAATGAATGGAAGGCTAGAAATGAGGGATATTTTATAATGCAATATAGCAAACAAGTAGTCTAAAGTAATTGCAAGCGCTAGTAGCTATAATATACTGTTTACTTTTACCATGAGTAAGGAAATAAAGCGATCCTTTATTAACCACTTTACCCCCACGCGTACGGATTTCTCCGCCCCTTTTTTCCCTCCTAAAAAACCAGGGACAGAGAAATCCGTACCTTCCGCGCTACCGCTGCTGTCCGCGCTCCCGCCGCTCGTGCGCGCGCACCCGCCGCTCGTGCACGCCGCCGCCCGCTCGCCCGGAGATCAATGAACGGGAAAATCCATTCCCGTTCGTTGATCTAAGCCCCCGCAATGATCTGCTGCTTCTTTCAGAAACAGCGAGATCATTGTGAGTCTCCCAGCCTCCTACTGCTTCCTGTAAGCGTCCTTCCGGACGCTTACAGGTCGCATGTAAACAAACACTCTGTGGCCATCTTGTGGCCAAATAGTAAACTACACCCTAAAAGCATTTTACATATACAAACATTACATTTACACAATAAATTAACTCTTTACCTCCCACACTCCCCAATTTTTATTTTATTTTTTGTAATAAAAAAATAAAATAAAAAAAAAAAACATAAATAGTTACCTTAGGGACTGAACTTTTTAAATATTTATGTCAAGAGGGTATAACACTGTTACTTTATAAACTGCGGGCTTGTAATTAGGGATGGATGCAAAACTGAAAAAAATGCACCTTTATTTCCAAATAAAATATTGTCGCCAAACATTGTGATAGGGACATAATTTAAATGGTTTTATAACCGGGACAAATGGGTTAATACATTTCATGGGTTTTAATTACAGTAGCATGCTTTATTTAAAAACTATAATGGCCGAAAACTGAAAAATAATTTTTTTCCCACATTTTTTCCTATTTCCCCATTAAAACACATTTAGAATAAAATAATTCTTGGTATAATGTCCCACCTAAAGAAAGCCTAATTGGTGGCGAAAAAAACAAGATATAGTTCATTTCATTGGGATAAGTAATAATAAAGTTATAGACGAATGAATGGAAGGAGCGCTGAAAGGTGAAAATTGCTCTGGTGGTCAGGTGGTAAAACCCCTCAGTGGTGAAGTGTTTAAATCTTGGACAAGTTTGCTTCATAAAGAACTTTGTAAAAATGTGCATTGCGTGATTTTTCTTATAAATGGATGACAGTTGTTTACCAAGCTTTGTGAATGCAAATTCTGATGTGCGTTTTACAGAACAAAGTCCACTTCTTCAGAGGTGAATACACCCTTTCAGTTGTGTTTGTACATCAATTTAGGAGTGCCATAAACAGAGCCACTGACATGGAAACCGCAGGTAACTGCTAACCTGATGGGTAAGAAGGCAATGTACATTCTACACAGATACAGCACAGAGTATCACACAGGAGTCTATCAGAGTATCTCTGTATCTCCACATCAGGGCAGGAAGAAATGGGTAGCCTTTGGAATAGGACCACACCTGAGACATGTGAACCAATAGGCTATGATTAGTGGCTGTTTCATACAGGCAGCCTGTCAACTGCACAGGGGTTTGTTAGCGCTTGGTACTGGCGGTGGACAGGTTGCTTCCCCCCCCCCCCCACCCAATGGAGTCACATCTGAGTGTACCCACCGCCGTGCTCAGACGAGACATGTCACGGTTTCTGCAGCCAGGTAACACCACCGCGTGTCAAGCACTGATGTGCGTGGTGTTAATGCTGCCATTTGGCTGCATCAGTCAGAACTGTCTGACGAGCACGCATTTCGGATTTCGGGCTCCTGGCTGAAAGAGGCCTATTGATGGCCAGTAATAAGATACGTAATAAGTCTATTTTTTTTTTCCACATGCATACAGCTTTGTTGCATTGGTCCATATCTAAGCTGCGTTAAATACATTTGCATGCAGTATTATTGGCCTCTTATGTATACTCCCTCCCCCCCACCCCTCTCATATCAACTGCTTCTACCAAGAATCCAGTGTACAGGGCAGGTCTTAGGAGTCTCGGAGTCGGAGCATTTTTGGGTACCTGGAGTCGGTGGTTTCGTAAACTGAGGAGTCGGATGATTTTTGTACCGTCTCCACAGCCCTGGTACACAGGTCCTGCGCACATTTCCTACCCCCCCCCCCCCCCCCCCCGCACATTGGCCAGCGAACAGCCTGACTGATAGCTTCGGCTGTGTACAAGCCAAGTCGGCCCTCCAATTTGTACAGCATTGTACCCTGAACTGTCACCAGAGGGACCAATCTCGACTGGGTACAGAATTTGATAGTGTGTGTGCACCCCAAGAGTGACATTTATCTTAAAGCCTTGTACACTCATTAGATGGAACTGGACAGAGACAAGCATCAAAAATCTAGCGTGAGTATGGTGGTCCCTGACACCTCAGTCAGCGATTATTCTCCCAACTCACTCTACCCACCATGCAACGTCACTCCCACACTTCTCTGTTGAACCTTCGCACCTCCCGCATAGCAAACAGAACATGTCGCTGGCCCGAGGCTAGCAATGCATCTGTGCAGCCTTTGGCTTGCAATGGAGCCCGAGAGATTGGTTTCCATACGTATTAATGCTGTGTTTCTGTGGTAAAGCTTCTCTGAACCAGTAATGCGCTTCATAATGGCTTTTTAGTTCTCAATTAATGTAAATACAGTTTTAGGACCCAGCGTTTCAGTGTTTTCCTGGCTCTCTGTTCGGTTCAGTAACACCTCTGTTATCTGCATTGCTGACGGGGGATACCAGCAGAAGGTGCCAGAGGCGGTTTCTGCTGCCAATCCCTTGAGAGGCAACACAAACTGATTTCCTCAGCAAGTATATTGTATTACTAATGCTTCGAAGTGTGGCTGTGTTTAATGCTATTTTATATAACTTTAGATTGTAAGCCCGCAAGGGCAGGGTTCTCTCCCCCTTTTGTGTTTTGGTAACCATTATACATTTTATTCATCATGTTAATTTTATCACTGTCATTACCAATTCTATAATTTGCTTTTGTATCATTCTTTGTATTTTGTCACTAATTATGTATCTTGTATTTTGGTGTATAGCATTGTCTGTATTATTATGTACCCCATGTTTGTTTCCTACTTTGTACAGCGCCACAGAATATGTTGGTGCTTTATAAATCAATAATAATAATATAACTGTAAAGAAACTAGACCTGTCACAGGTTGACACGCCATGTAAAGAATGTAATCATATATTTACTCAATGGGTTTATCCCTCATGGAGCTTGTCTTTTTCTCCTCAGGCTTGCTAACAGAAGTAAGTGTGTCGGTGTGTCTCAGCATCAATAGCTGCTTATCTGGCAGCCGTACCTGTGACTTGTTTCTCTTTTACAAAGGCCTGTTTAGCCCAGTGAGATTTTCCTGATAGTTTGCATACTGTAGAAGCAGTAATTCTAAACTGTGACGTTACCTTCTCTTGCTTTGCATGACAGCACAGTGAGGAAGTGTTGGTAGGTGTGATTAGGTGCCAGTGTATCAGTTTGTTGCGTTAATTGTAAATGTTTTGTTTGCTTAAAGGGAGTCTGAGGTTTTTCAAAGTCATCTCTGTTGTGGTTCCCACATTTCATGTACTTGCTTTGCAGTACTAACACATATTTTATTTACAGATTCGTTCTATCTCCATTAGCAAGGGCAGGTATACCTTGACTATGACAACCACCAAGATCTAAAGGTGTGCACCATTTGTGTTGCCCATCAGGATCGGGTTTAGTCCCGTGGGTGGCACTTTGGGGAACGAACGCTGTACAGACATGTTGCTATATTATACCAGTAATATAAGTCTTGTGTACCGTTGCTAAGGGGGGAGGGATCAGAGTTCTGTCTAGTCTAGCGTGAGTGTGTACTACGCAGCTGGAGAAAAGGCTCCCTTCACAAAAGAGCACTTGTAATCTAAAGCGGTGTACAGACTTGAGATAAGTCTGTTGCTATTCCACCAAACACGCTTGGGTACATAGTCACATGATATGATCATAAATGGTCATGGAAACCTAAGACTGTATGAGTTTCTAATGAGGAAAACAAATCCCCAGTACCTAATCTAGCCAGAAGAAAATTGTTGAGTGAACCACGCTGTGGTGAGTTCTGCAGCTCTGCCTTCCATTCTTATTTGTTGCCTGCTCTGTTGTATACAGAGTGCACTGAACACACACAGCAGCTGTCTTGTCCCTTCATGCAGCAGAGCAAGCAGCATAATTAATCAGAGTGGGCCATGTTGTGTTCGAATTTCAACACATTTTCCAGCTGGCTGGCCTAGGTACTAGAAGAAATATTTTACAGGGTAAGAAACCGCATCTGTACTTTAGCTGAACCCTTCTCTATTGGGGTACAGTAGTAAATTCATATACTTACAGGCACAAGCTGCTAGCACATAGGGTTTCGCTGTCACTAATGTAGAATAGGTCTTTGAATTCTGTTTGAAACACAATTGGATAGGTTTATCAACTAAAAGTGTAAATATTTGAATTCTGCTACAATTTATAGGGTATAGCTATTGCTTTGGATGTTCTGTAGTTCTGTCATCGGAGTGTGGTGTCTGGTTCTTTTCATCTTGAGTTAATTTGTGTTGAGTTCTTAGAATATAGGGTGAACAGTAAAGCAAACCTATGAGAGGGGACTAGGGGAGGTGTTGCATAAATGGGGTGCAGGCTGAGGTTGGCACATACCAAAGTTCATCAGTGCAACTGACACTGGAGGGAAGAATGTTCATGTCCTCAGCCTACAGCGAGCTGCTGATGGATTGGAAACTAACACCTTCCAAGTGATGATACCAATTACTCTGCCACGGATCTCACTCGCGTGATTGGATGCTGCGGTATCACTGGATGTCATGGGAAGGATTCAGATTCAGCTGTTAGTGTATCACAACAAGCTCAGGATGTCAGCAGTTTGTTTTATGACTTATCTAATTACTGGCATAATTGCTGCAGGCTGGTAAAATCCTAATTGCTTAGGATAATATTAATATTGCGTTTACGTGTAACATAGCTTTGTCTAAAATGAATTGTATACTTTTGTTTTCTTGTCATGGGAGAGAAATCGCTTGTGAATGATCTGAACAGGCATGCAAATGACCGGTCTGTGGCACGTCATAGCAAAAGGCTCAGTGCTGAGGTGCACATCCACTGAAGTAAAATGGATTTACCACTTTGAAAGTTACAAATGTTTAAGTGGCAGTTACTTACTGCTTCCAATTATGGCCAATAGTGGCAATTGCTGGACACTGACAGAAACAAAAGTAGTGTTAATTAACCCATTAGCAGCTTCAATAGTTATCTTGTTTCAGATGCGTGCACTGCTTTTGACCTCAGACGGCAGAACTTGTCGTGCTGTAAATTCTTGGAATGCTTTAAACTCTCTCTACTAGCAGAAAATATAGAAACTGAAAGCAGAAGTCCTCTATTTCACACTGCCCCTAGTGACAAGTGGCCATAAATACACATTACAGTGGTACTAATTAGAAGGAAGGAAATAAAAAAGTGCTATAATAAATTGGCCTGGAGCACTTGCAAGCCTCTAAATAAATTGGCTGCTAAAGGGTTAAACCACGTATGGAGATCGGGACCAGATGCATCAGGCGACTTTGCAGGGCTGAGACTATACAGACACGTCGTTGGCGTGCAGAAGCCTGCCGACGCAGCAGCACAGGAGTGAAGTCATGCCTTGTATTGGGGGTAGACCAATGTGCTTGGCCAAATCGATCTGCTAGGCTGGTCACTGAGCAAGGTGTCGAACATCGGGGTCCACTGTACACACCTTGGCTCCATCTAGCGTGTGCACAAGGCTTTAAAGAAAACCTGTAACTAAAAAAAAAAGTTCCCCTGGGGGGTACTCTCCTCGGGTGGGGGAAGCCTCTGGATCCTATCGAGGCTTTCCCCGTCCTCCTGTGTCCCACGGCGGTCTCACTGTGCCCCTCCGAACAGCGGGGATGTAAATATTTTCTGGCTCCAGCGCAGGCGCAGTATCGGCTCTACACTCGGAGATAGGCAGAAATAGCTGATCGCTGTCGGGCCGCTCCACTGCGCAGGAGCAAGTCTCCTGCGCTTGCATAGTAGTGGACCCGACAGAAATCTGCTATTTTCGCCTATCTTCGTGCGGAGAGCTGCAACAGCGCCTCCGCTGGAGCCAGGGAAGGTAAATATATCAAGGCTTGTACGCTGGATTGTCTGCAGCTACAGGGATGGGGGAAGTCTCATTGGGATCCTGAGGCTTCCCCCTCCCGAGAGAAGTACCCCCCAGTGGACGTTTTTTTTTTTTTTTTTTATTAGTCTCTTTAAGCTGCGTACACCCTTTCAAATTCTGTTGCCCGCTGACGTAGGCCAAAGCTGTACAGAATAATAGTTCTGCTGCTATGGAGAGGGGTGGAGGGCAAATGGTACGGCATAGAATGGGCAAAAAGAGTAGGCGAACACTGGCTTTGGCCTGCGCTTAGCTGAGGAAAAAAATCTAGTTTCACATTAAATGGTTAGGGTTTACAGTAAATTTTATTTTAATTGCATTCAAACACCAAAGGATTGTGATTGGTTGAGCTATGTGTGTGAAGTATAGCATACTGTATCTCTAACGTGTGTCTGCTCCATTTAGCTGCGGGTAACCAGGCAGCATGTGGAAGGTAAGGGGAGTAATTGCATGGTGTGTTACTAGGCTGCAGCTGCCTGGGGCTGAGCACTGCGTGTGTCATGTACGTGACAAAGCCTGCTTTCCCTTCTCTTTATGTTGCCTTCTGTCCCTACATTATTGATAAGACACCGGCATCTGTCTGTTATAATTAGTCCTTGTTCAACATAATTGTGGTAAATACCACTTTTTATTCTTCAATTGCTGTAATCCTAGATCAGTACTGCACACATTTGAAGTGATTAGAAATGATCTTCTCCTGTCATCCTGCATCCTGCTAAGAATTTTCAAAACTGTCAATAAGGCATTGTTGTCATGGTTACACTGCACTGCATTTGACGTGCTGATTCTTGCTGCCGGAGGCGTCAAATGCATAGAGCAGAGGCCATTGTTGCTTCTTTTCAACAGCAGCAGTAATCCATTGACTGGCAGCAAATGTTGTGTCTGATAGAAAGACTATGCTATATTTTTATGTAAGCTGAAGTCATTTTTCTTGCAGTATATGGAAGTCTGTACTAAATGGTTTGGGATCTTTATTTCAACAAAAGCACTGCTTCCCATTGATCTTTAGGGATCGCATGCAATGCTGTCCATTTTGAATGCAGAAAAAATTTACTGGAATTTGGTTCTAATGCAAACCTGTGAGGAGAAAAAATGTTATAAATAATAGGGATGGTCAACAAGATGCAAATCATTTTGAGTTGATTCAGGATTATGCAAATTTTGTATGCAAACTTATGCAGCTTGAAAGCGGACCGATCAGATTTTTACCTCAGCAGGATTTGATTGGTCCATTTTCAAGCTGCATGCAGTTAGGTACAAAATTTGCATAATGCAGCATCAGCTCAATTTTTTTGTATCTCATTGACAATCTCTAAGTTACATACTTGCGTATGGAATAGTGGGAAACCTTTCCAAGCTGCAGAAGCTTCCCAGATCCCCTGTGAACCCACTGCTGCTGTCCAAGACTCTTCTTTGTGGACTTGCTCCTGCACGTTGGACGAGCGCAGCTGTACTTTGAAGACCCAAGTATGCTCCTGCTCAGTACACTTTATCAGGAGAATTTACTTTTGTTGAGTGTTTTTAGTTTGGCTCTATAAAACGCAAGGATTGTAAACAATTTTCCTCATTAGTTCTATCAAAAATTGGTACATAGGAATGTCAGTGTTTGCGTCTAGTCAGTAAATTTAGTGCAGGTTTTGAAAATTTGCCTTTTGCAGTGTACAGCAAACTACTGCTGCAAGATGGGAACTTCTTTACAGTGTCATAACTGTACTCCTAACATTATACTGTTGCTAAGGCTGCATAGAGCGGTGTGCTTACTGACAGTTTTTTTTAATTATAAGCTGGTTGCAGATTGAAATGGAATTTTTCATAACCTTAAATTCTTCAAACTTGTTTGGCACTTTTTTATTTTTATTGTTATGAAATTGCATTTTCCCTTTAAAATGTATGTCCAGCCTTAAACTAGGACTGCATTACTCTCTATGTAGCAAGGCTGAAATTCAGTAATTAATTTTAGAAATGTTTTTCATGATATATTGATATTTCAATCCTCAGATTACCGCATGATTGTCTTCCTACCTTGTGCATAATCCCAGTTACTGCCTTTGCTCTGGAATGACTTTTAAAGTTCCTGTATCTGCTGCGATGTGTTCTTACTGAAAACAGTCATTAGGGGGGGTTGGAATCGAACACTGGGAATACTGTTCATACATGTTAATCTACTTTATCATGCGGTGCTGGATATTGCATTATTCATTGGAGCCTCATTTTATGTTGTTTTGAGCTCTTGATTATAAGAACCTCACCACTTAAAGGGAACCTAAACTGAGAAGGATATGGATTTTTCCTTTTAAAATAATGCCAGTTGCCTGACTCTCCTGCTGATTCTGTGTCTCCAATACTTTTAGCCACAGCCCCTGAACAAGCATGCAGATCAGGTGCTCTGACTGTAGTCAGACTGGATTAGCTGCATGCTTGTTTAAGATGTTTGATTCAGTCACTACTGCAGCCAAAGAGATCAGCAGAACTGTCAGGCAATTGGTATTGTTTAAAAGGAAACATCCCTATTCCTCTCAGTTTAGGTTTCCTTCAAAGGAAACCTGTGGGGAAAAACGTGCCCATTTTGGATACTTTCCTCACGAGAGGGAAGCCTCTGGAGGGACCAGACTCCCTCCAGAGGCATCCCCCATCCTCCTCCATTGGCCTGTTCAGCAAAGTCACATCACAAAATTTCTTGACAAGGGCTTGTTGCTGACATGTGCCTGTGCAGTAGCAGGGATCTGACCGGCTCTGCTTTCTCTGCTGAAGGCCAAGCAGGTCCATGCTGCTGCACAGGTGTAGTGCGGCCATGCTTCAGAGGTCTAGAATCTACACATACTAAGCTTTTACCATAATGCCAAAATCTTTTGGGTGATATCGGAAGAAAGAAGGAGGCAAATTTTACTGAAAGGTTAAGGGTTGGTAGATTAGCAGGCGTAATCCCGTGCAATACACCTGCATTTATTACAAGTAACTTTGTGCTATGATGGTTCAAACTCTTAGGGTGCGTACAGACATGCGACTATAGTCGTTTGAAACGATCGTTACCGACGGCATTGCCCGACGATCGTTCGTAAAAAGTGCACAAACGATCATTAAAACGACCGACCAACGAGATATGTCGTTGGTAAAGAACGATCCATTCTGCCAGATCTTTTCCAACGACCATCGTTCAAAAAGTAATGTCTGTACAACGATCGGTCGTTGATCGTTCGTTCTCAAAGCTTTGCACATGCTCAAACGGTTCTTTTTGACACTTGTGTTTGAAATCAGTTTATACATCATGTTGCGCACGCAACGCTCGTTCCAAGATCGTTCGTACACGAACGATGTTCAAAGTAGCCTTTCTTCAAACGATCATCGGCCGATACCTCCTTTAACATCGTTCGTCGTTCAGAACGAACGATCGTTATCGTATGTCTGTACGTACCCTTAGGCCTGGAACCCACTGAAATCAGCAAACGCCAAACGCAACCGCTAGCGTTTTGTCTGAGCGGTTTGCAAGCGGATTCATGTGCGTTTTTGGTCATGTTTTGCAACATTGTATTTTTTTGCCCAGCGGGTGCGTAGCGTTTTGCGTTTTGCGTTTTTATCCTGATTGGTCCTGTGAATTATTTTTCTTTTTGTTACAGTGTGCTGAACCGCAAAACGCTAGCAAAACCGCTCAGTTTAGGTTTTGCTGAGCGTTTCCGCTAGCGGTTCAATACTTTACATTAAAGCGCTAACGCTCCCAAAATGCTGCAGGTCCTGCGTTTGCGTTTCTGAGAAACGCAAACGCTCCTGTGGAAGTTGCCCCATCCATTAACATTAGCCCAGCGTTTTGGCAAACTGCTAGCGTATCGCAGTGCTGCCAAAACGCTGCCAAAAGCGCTCCTGTGGGTTCCAGCCCTGATTCACTAATTTTTCAGCAGTCTCCACTATGGATTGCTGGGAGGACAGTTATGCCTGGTTCACACTTGCATCAAAAACGGTTTGATTCACTGAATGGACATGTCACATTCTGTTCCATTCCTTTAGGTGCCAGAATGCAAATTTATGGCATAACTTTACTGCACACAAGTCGGACATGTCAAGTCTGTCCAATGCAGCAGACATGTCTGAACGGTTGCTCTGTGGATGGAGGGTTACAGCGTATGTACTGTCAGTTTGAGTGTGAGCCTTTTCAAACTTTTGATACCCGATGGCACAAATTGAAATAATAATAATTCAGTCCAGGTTTCCTGTATTAAGTTGCCCATACGTCACTTGATTTGCTGGCCAATCAACCATCTGATTTGATAATTATAATCAAATCAAATGAAAATCTATGCAGAAAAGAGTGCACCAAGTTGACGATGTAATTTTGGGCCTTTACTCCAGCCCTGAAGGTTGAACCCCCTTTACATACAGATTCTGTCCCCAGAGAGTTATGCACTCAATTGTGTGCAGCCCTAACCACTAGAAGATGGACATTATCCTATACTTGGGTACTAAGGTGTTACAGTATTGGACTTGGGCAGGTAGTTTTACCAATGATCATTGCGCCATCTGGGGCACGGTTTTAACAACACATTTTCCATTTTGAGTGGAGTTCCAACTTAATATTTAAGATTCTACTAAAAATGCGTTTAGGAAGTGCTGTCAGCGAACATCTGAGATTTGTTGTTTCCTCTTTTATCAACAGCTTAGAAAATCACAGGCAAAGCCCTTCTGGTGCTTAACCATTCCTGGCTGCCGGGTGAGGGTATCTGAGGTCTGCTTCAGAATTCAGAAGCAGCTGGCAAGCCGCATTAGTGCGCTTGTAGTATCAAAAACTTTATTATTGGTCAGATGTACTTTTTATGTGTATGCTTGTGTTGCCTTTGTGCATTTTTCGTATCTGAATTGTATTCCATTATGTACATTTTTGTCTCTTTTGAGGAAGTTGCTCAGAGCTGTGAGCAGAAGCCTCTGTTTTAGTTTGAGAGACTTTTTAGGAAAAATTGGTAATTTTACTCAACTTCCAATTGAACATCTGTGAAGAATAACTATGTTAAAGGGAAGCTAAACTGAGAGGGGTATGGATGTTTACTTTTAAACAATACCAGTAGCTTGACAGTCCTGCTGATCTCTTTAGCTGCAGTAGTGGCTGAATCAGAACCCTGAAACAAGCATGCAGTAATCTAGTCTGACTTCAGTCAGAGCACCTGATCTGCATGCTTGTTCAGGGGCTGTGGCTAAAAGTATTAGAGACACAGGATCAGCAGGGAAGTCAGGCAACTGGTATTTTAAAAGGAAACATCCATATCCTTCTCAGTTTAGGTTCCCTTTAAATCAACCCAAAATGTATACAAAAATCGGATCGATTTAGTTCAGCTGATCAGATTGTTTAGGAGTTTTTTGTCCATTTCTGGTCCCAAATGATCATTTCTGATTTTTTTATATGAAGAATTGTTTGTAAATGATGGTTTCTTACACACCTCCAAGTTTAAAGTTGAACTGATGTGACATGTTTCCCTATAGCTTCTTTCACACTGTATGCTGAAAACTGAAGCGAGTTTTACAATGCACGGTTAGAGTAAAAAAAAAAAAACGCATTAAAGTGGTATGAAACTCCGACATGACATTCAATAACAATGTGTTTTCCTACTTTGTATTACTCATACAGTTATCATTTTTGCTTTTGTGCATAAGTAATATTGTCTGTTTACAAATGACAAGTTTCCAAAGTGTAGTTTATCTTGCTATTGCATTTTATTCAAACTGCTTTTTATTATATATTAACATCTTCTAATTAGCAGTTCTGAGCTGTTTGTGTGCTTGAAGCACAGAGAGCTCCTTTTCACTTGTTACACTGTTTACACACATGTATCAACATTAGAATGCAAACAAAGATACTGTTCTCTCTAGTTTGGATGCAGATTTGAAGCTGAATAGCAGGACGAAGTGCTTTGTTTAACCATTTCGGTGATCTACTTAAAAAAATTCCGGGATAGTAGCTTTCAAGCTGTGGGGAATCTTTTAGAGCAAAGTAGAAATGCTGACTTTCAGACCACTTTAAAGAGAACCCGAGGTGGGTTTGAAGAATATTATCTGCATACAGAGGCTGGATCTGCCTATACAGCCCAGCCTCTGTTGCTATCCCAAACCCCCCTAAGGTCCCCCCTGCACTCTGCAATCCCTCATAAATCACAGCCACGCTGCTGACAAACAGCTTGTCAGAGCTGGCTGTGTTTATCTCTATAGTGTCAGTCTGCTGCTCTCCCCGCCTCCTGCAGAACTCCAGTCCCCACCTGCATCCCTTCCCTCCTTGCTGATTGGAGGGAAGGGACGGGGGCAGGGACCGGAGCTATGCAAGAGGCGGGGGAGCAGCTAAGACTGACACTACAGATGTAAACACAGCCTCACAGCACGGCTGTGATTTATGAGGGATTGCAGAGTGCAGGGGGACCTTAGTGGGGTTTGGGATAGCAACAGAGGCTGGGCTGTATAGGCAGATCCAGCCTCTGTATGCAGATAACATTCTTTAAACACACCTCGGGTTCTCTTTAAGTGTAAAAGGACCCCAGGGACCTCACGCTTAGATAATTAATATTTTAGGTCTGATAATGTCTTGAATGCGGATTTAGATTGAATGCAGCATGAATTGGCACTATCGGTTTACACAGCCTGAAATGAGCGGTACAGGCGTGAGTGCCGTTTGCTTAATTATAGTTTTACAATGTTCTGTACTTTGTTCTCTTTAGGAGAACCTAGAGCTTCCTTTTCGTGGCGGGCAAGCTGCCAGTTGGCATTGTTTTGTGGAGGCAGGAACATATTACTCACACAGAAACATTCCACTTACAGAAATGATCTGCCTCTGAGTTATGAAGTTTCTTTTCATACAGTGCAGCCTGCTGTGCATCTGTGCTCTGCGCTTTATGCGTTATTTTATTTTTTTCTTGATTTGTTTATGGTTTGAAATAATAATAAAAACTGCTGCCTTCAATGTGATGAATCCTGATCCTTCAAAAGACCAGAGAAGCACTTGTTGTCTGTATACTGTCATAGCAAAGGATTGTGTTAGTTTTTTCGGACATCCGAGGTGAAAATACACTGATGAGAGAAACAATTGTATCTATCCTCCTCCTCCTGAAAATTACTTTTTATTAATATCCCACAATTTTATTTTATATTTAAATCTAGTTTTCAAGTTTTTTTTATTTTTTATTTTTTCATTGTATTTGCTCAATGTCACCTTCATTGAAGTATGCCAGTGTTCAAATTATATGAATGATTGATCCTTTTTCCCACTCTCAGAACCCATTTTCTGCCGGGAAAATGTGATTCCTTATCAGTGAGGGTTACGCCATAGTTCGACCCACTCCTGACCTGGACAGAAACTGTCACTTGCATACCTGATGTTTAACTCTTTCAGGCAGAGGAGGGGAAGAAAAAAAAAAAAAGACCACAACATAATCATTTGTGTGCTTGGCACTGTACATACACATGTATATCTCATCATGTCACGTCACCATGGTTGTCCTTTAAAGTGGACCTGAACTCCTGCACAGGTCAGAAGGAAAACCTAGAAAAATGCACCCTGTATGTATTTAGAGAGTTTAGCCTGCCTAAATTCCCCCTCATCTGTCTAATCACAAGTTGTAATTTGATCTCTCCCTTGTCACCTGACTGCCATGGCAGATAAGCTAATTTGAACACACAAGATGTTAAGAAAAAAACAGTGCAGGATTTGTATCGGCTGTAACAAAGATGTTTTTCTTTAAAGATTGTTATGCTGTTGCATATCTTTTAGAACAGAGACCAAGTTCTGAGTTTGGTGGTACATTGCTTGACGTTCAAATGATGTTGTACACACATGGCCAACTGCACAATATCAGCCCAACAGTCGCTTGGTTTAATTCACCGGAAGGATCAGACGAACCATCTGTTATCAGTCGCTCGCCACACGTACACAAGCTTAATTGTCATCCAACAGACCAAATTCAGAGGACAATCGGGCAGTTTGGTTGAGCGTGTATACCAGGTGTCCCCAAACTTTTTTTTAGTCAAGGGCAGGGTCAACATGCTTTAGACTGCTGGGGGGGGGGGGGGGGGGGGGGGAGTATACCTAAAATGATGTAGGAAAAGTTACATTGAACTTAGGCAGTGTAAACAGCACTTGAAACACAATCCTCCACACTCAAAGCAATCCGTGTTTAAAATACAAGCCAAAAAGTTCAAAATACATACTGCATTTTCAAAAGTCCCCCCCCCCCCCCCAACGACCCCCTTTCCCCAGTAGTTGCAAGGACTGCAAATTATACACACACACACACACACACACACACACCACACACCACACACCACACACCACACACCACACACCACACACCACACACCACACACCACACACCACACACCACACACACACACACACACACACACACTGCTTTTATTTTACCTCTAACCACCACTACCACAATGTTTTTGCGCACCAGACAGTGAAGCATACCCAGGTGACAACCTGCCATACAATTGGACAGCAGTGCCGCCTAATGCGGAATTGGATTGGAAGCCAGCGTATTACTCCTTGCTGGCTTCCATGTGGAAACGTGTTGCCAGCGCTGCTGCCGCATCTATAAGTAATACATTTTGTGTGTGGAGGGCCGGTAAAAAAAGCCTCAGGGGGCCGAAATTCCTTAGTTTGAGGACCACTGGTGTATACAGACCTTTAAAACGGTATTGATAAAATCATCTGCAACATGATGTACTGTATCAGTTTGTCTATTGTTATAGATTTGGGTAGATAATTAAGGTTTCTTTCACCAATCCTGATTATAGGTTAGAGTGTTTGTTTGCTATTATGCCCACTAACCCAGCCGTGCACAGATCACAAAAAAGTGGCTTAGGTCAGTGGGGCAGGCATGTCTGTGTCATCAGTAAGGTCAACTGCTGAACTGGATTCACACAAATGTATTTTGTTTGTGTAGATTTGACATGTACTGTACGAAGAATGAAACATTCAAACTAGTTATTTCCCATTGAGGAGCTAAAAGGAACACTCCCTTTCCACAGCAACTCTTATTCTCTCATCCTTTGGAGAGGCACAACTTAACCACTTCGCATCCAGACCTTGTTTCCCACTTATTATTATTATTATTATTATTATTATTATTTATTTATTTATAAAGCGCCAACATATTCCGTGGCGCTGTACAATGTAAGAAAACAAACAAGGGATACATAATGATACAGACAATGATATACATGAAAATATGAACACTGATACAAGTTACAGCACTGCTGATTACAATTTGATTTAACAGGATGACTAAAATGTATAAATGTCTAACAGTGTGCAAGCAATTGAATTAATAACATTCCATGACACAAAAGGGTGAGAGCCCTGCCCTTGCAAGCTTACAATCTAAAGGAATGGGGTGGAAACAAGAGGTGGGGAAGTATACAGTATATGTACAGGCAGTGCGTAATGGACCAGAGCAGTTTTGACAGTTTAGCTATGTCCTTATTTAATCAGAAACCACTTTATCCCTACTTATGACACAGAAATGGAATATATATTGTTTGTTTCAAAACAAACTAGGCTTTCATTGTATGCCATTTTTTACCTCGAATAATTTTGTTTTCCATGAATTGTAATGGAAAAACAAGGAAAAAAAATAGAAAAAACACATTATTTCTCAGTTTTACCAGTTCCAGTTTAACAATAAAAAGGGGTTCTGTAGATAAAAAACACAAATTTTGTTTGGCTATTCTTACCTCTTACCACAAAACTTAGATTATGTTCCTGTCACACTTTATGGTGAAGATCTTTGATTCTGAAATAATGCTACAGAGCATATTTTTCACTATGAACTAAGAAAATAAAAGTATTTTTAATGGTTAAAATCGATCTCGTTAGCTCAGGAAACATATATTCCTGTTCACCAATTAGTACTGCATCAGATAGTGCCAGAAATGTGCACATTTATAACATTATATATAATTTTTTTGTGGGGGGTGGTCTCTGTGGCTCCGATCACTCCACGGCCGCCCGCCTCCTCGATTACGCCCCCCTGTGCTCCCTGGAGCATACTTTGCAAGTGCAGTTTGTCTACTGCACAAAGTGCGCATGTGCAGATCACTTCTGGCCATGGGGGCACGATCAACTATCCAAAAGTTGATGTTTTAATGTGTTTAATGATTTCCTATAGATGAAATTAGGGTTTCATGCCACTTTAAGGTGGCCGTACGCTGTTTGACTAAACATTTAACATCCTGAAATCTGCTGAATGCCACCAGAGAGCATAGATGCCGGGGGATACTTCATCTGACTTTGGGCCAGTTCACACCAAAAACTGCTAGCAGATCCACAAACGCTAGAGGTTTTTGAAGCAGATTTTCAGAGCGATTTTATAAACATGCCTTGCATTTTTTGGAGCGTTTTTGTGTAGCCGATTTTATATTTTGTCTCTTGACTTGGTTGGTTTTTATGGCAGCTTTTCAACATTTGTTTTTTTTTCTCAAGTTTTTATGAACTGGCCCCAAGATTTGTGCCCTCGCAGAAGCACAGCTGCTGAGCGTCTGCTAATCCAGTTATCCCCACTTTATCTTTTGCGTGTAGTGAGTGGAAGGTTAGGAATGGTCTGATTTATATTGCAGGCTGGCACTAGATGAATGCAGCCTTTGTGTCAAGTCTGAGTGAGCTTGAGGTCTTGTAATTGGTGTGATGTGGTCTTGTTTATCTCTTGACCTGTTGGCGTTCCCCTGGCTGGAATTTATGTTTCATCATCCTATACGCTGGCCCTTTCCTAACTGACAGTGTGTCAAGAATGCTTGCAATGCCAAGGGCCTTCTCTGCTGCATGTCTGCGATTAGCACCCAGATGGTATTTCAGGAGGAGGAGTATCCCATCAACAGATGGATTGCTCACTTTTAATAAACCACATTTTTTTTTTTCCCTGTCACAAATATTCAGGGAGTGGAAGTTTCCTAACCTTGCTTAAAATTGTTGGGCAACCTTAGGCCTCTGCCCTACCCAGTTTCAGTGGAATGTGGAATTTATGATCCGTGGAAAGGTTACAGCTAATTTTACTATTATTTATTATTTAAACCTAGCGCTCATTCTTTCCATAAGGAGTTCACATATATCGCACCTGCTGTTCAGGAGATGATTCTCGTTATACCTTTAATGACTAACTGTACATGGTTTATTGCAAGCTTTAGAAACGTTAGGCATCTTCTTCAGGCATTATAATGACTGGATCAGAACCGTACCTTGTGTGGAGATCCTGTGTGGAAGTATCTTACCCTGGCAGAAGCTTATCTTGATAATATGGCAAACAGTAAAATTGCACCCAAATGACCCGCACCCTTCCCCCCAGCACCCTTCCCCTGTAACCCCCCCCCCCAAAAAAAAAAACACTTAAAACTGTGCTTTGTTGGGAAGGGCTGGTGGCTTTACTGGGCAGGGGAGGACTTTGGGGCGTTGCCATTGAGGGCTGGGGGATTTGCTTGGCGCTACTCACAGACCTCAGATCAGGGCTACCAGAAAGGCAGGGCGCACGCTACCCACCTGGACCCGTGCACTTCACATTCAGGAAGTGACCAATGATGCCACTTCCGCATTTGAAGTGTCATCGTCCTACAGATAGCGTGTGCCCTGCTCTGCCTCTCTCCGGTCACCCTGATCTGAGGTCTGATTAAGAGAGAGGCAGCGGGGTCTGGGAGGCACAATCAGCGGCAGGATGGGGGGATGGTAGGCATGGCGCCTGTACTCCTCCAGATACGCCACTGTTCCCTGGGCTTGTCAGTTCTCATTCAGGGTGCTTTGTCTGTGCTTCAGTTTGGCCCTTTTTGTTGTAGTTATTGCGGATGAGGTTGTGCTGCAGTATTTCTGGTGTTCTTGTGCAGAGGTGGTTTGCAAAGCCAGTGTTATAGGTGCTGCAGAAAGGCAATATAATCTTTAAGCCATTAGGAAGGAGGTTTTCCTTTTTACATGTCTGGAGGAAGAAGATGTTGTTGTCCAATTGTGCCGATTCCTTTGACATGTCCTTCGGTTCCATTCGTACCCGGTAGGTTGTGGTATCTTCCAAGGTGAAGTATGGTCCGGTGTTAGTCGAAAAGCAGAAATGCAGACATCAAACCAACAAACGTATGGTTCTGTATAATGCCTGAAGAAGAAAAATAGTGTTTTGAAAGCTTGCAATAAAACCATGTACTGTTACCCATTAAAGGTATTACTGGAATCCAATGTTTGTTGGTTTGAAGTCTGATTTTCTGCCCCTCGACTAACACCAGGTTATACTTCACTTGCTTCTGTTCTGGAGTCAAATCTGTAGTGTCTCATTCATATGGGAGGGCTAAGTAATGGGCAGGGCTGTGGAGTCGGTACAAAAATGATCCGACTCAGACTCCTCAGTTTGACACCTTCGACTCCAGGTACCCAAAATTGCTTCGACTCCAACTTTTGACTCCACAGACCTGGTAATGGGGCTGCTAAATTATTGGGTTTTGTATGTGGTTGGTCATAGCAACAAGCTATGAGTGGTCGGTGGATTAGCCACACTGCATGCAACACAAAGTGTGAATGCCAAGCAACTGCTGATCTCTCCATCCTGTGTATATTCTGTTACTTAGGAATTGAAGCACATCTCTGAAGACTTTTTTTCAGCAAGAGAACTCTTAGGGTCAGTGCACACCAAAAACCTCTAGCAGATCCGCAAAACGCTAGATGTTTTTGAAGCATATTTTCCAAGCGCTTCTAGGCTTGTTTAGAGAGATTTTCTAAACATGTCTTGTGTTTTTTTGGGATCTTTTTTGTGTAGCAGATTTCATATATTGTTACAGTAAAGCTGTTACAGCTTCTGTAACAAAAATGCCTGGAAAACCGCTTTAATCTAGTGTTTTTCAGAGCGGTTTTCCACTTTCCTATTCTTAACATTGAGCCAGAAACCTCAAATCTAATTTTTGAGAAATCTCAAAAATGCTGCAGCCCCTGAGTTTGCATTTGTGGAAAAAAACGAACTGCTCTGGCACTAGCCCATTGAAATACATTACCCAAGCGGTTTTCAAACTGCTAGCGTTTTCAAAAACACCCACAAACCGCTCTGGTGTGCACCAGCCCTTAGGGCCCGTTTCCACTATCGCGAATCCGCATGCGTTGTCCGCATGCGGATTCGCACAGCCAATACAAGTGGATGGGCCTGTTTCCACTTGTCAGGATTCCTGTTAGTTTTTCTGTGCAGTATTTTTCTGCACGGCAGAGCCCTCAGAATTCGCTTGCGTGTGGAATGCAGGCGAATCGCACTCAATGTATTTAATGGGGAAATTGCGTTTCTTGCCGCGAATTCGCACGCGAATTCGCATAGGTACCAATGTAAATTCACATAGGCAGTGACATGGTTAAAATCGCATACACCCTCACCTATGCGAATTCGCGGCAAAGAACGCATGTGGAATCGCACCCACATGCGATTTCGCCTGCGGTGATTCGCCGGCGATTCCGCAACGCAATAGTGGAAACGGGCCCTTCGAGATACAACTTCAAAATGAAAACTGCATGTAAAATTTCTTGGTCATTGGTTATCAGCTCCCCAATGCCGACTGCTTGCAGCCTTCTTGCATGTCCCTCTCTCACCTACCCTGTCTGACAGACCCACACCCATAGCAGGGCAGATCATGTGTTAATCAGTCATGCCTCTCTAATGGCAGCCTAGTACACACATCCAATTTTGATTGGCCAATGTTACCACCTTCATGTAGCATGAGGGCCAACAGATTTTGAATACTATGAACAGATTATAGATAGTAAGGAAGGGGGGGGGGGGTGTCAGCAGATTAGTGGTTGTTTGGCTGTAAACCTCCTTGTAACCGTGCAGTTGTAAATGTTCCCCCCAAAAAATCATCCTTGTGACCGAGATTAATTTTGTTTGCCAGCATGTGTAACAGCTGATCTAGAAGACGTTACAAATTGAGGATGTAACGTTTTATCAGCTGTTTTACTGCACAAGTGTTAAAGTGCACCTGTCATTGGAGTATGAGCACTGCCATTTCTGTCATCCCTCTGACAGTGCTGCTTGCCTAAATGTGATGTCGATCCCTTGTAGCATTTTGAATCCCTCACCTGGAACAAGTATATAGATGAGTAGTGTCAGAATACTTAGAGGGTTCACATTTTTCAAAAAACAATGCATTTTCATGTATACCATAAATGCATGTGCCACACATTCAGTGTGTGAAATTCAGGCAATGGGTACTCCACACTTGCTGGGCATTGTACAGTAAAGGAGTAAAAATAAAGTTCGATAGTAAGCCTGATAGGACAGGATACTCTTCTTCTGTTTCCTCTGTCATGCCTTGATTGTCCTCCTCATGTTAGTAATCTGCACCTCTTCTAATGTACTCCGCCATGTCAGATTTTGGTGCTTTGATTGAAGGATGAGAACATAAAAACAAAATAATGCCTTCATCGACCTTACCCTGTTTTTATCATCATTGAGATAAGCATTATGTCTGTACTTTTTTTTTAATTTTTTTTTTTATTGTACCTAAGTGATTAAAGGGAAACCGAAGTACCTATAAAGAAAAAAAGTTTCACTTACCTGGGGCAGTCCCCTGCAGCCTTCCTGTGCCGGCGCCGGTCTGCAGCGATCCTCCGTTTTCTCTGCCAGCTAGTTTTGTTTTTAGGCCCCTCTGAGACGATGGGCCACTGTGCAGGACACTCTTGCAGATTGCAATCCATACAAGGATACACATTGCTAGGGCTGAGCAAGCACAGTAGCCTGCCGACTCGGTGTGTGAAAACCAAACTAGCTGGCGGCGGGGGAACGGAAAATCGTTGCGGACCGGCGCAGGTCCAACATGTCCGATCTTAATTTCTATCGATGTTTCCTTTCCCTTTTATGAAAATCGAATGGAAAATCGATTGAAATTCAGACATGTTGGAAATAGTCGATCTGGCTTTAGCATAAGAGTTAAAGCTTGTCTCAGCTGAGGAAGCCCCATCTTGTCTATGAAGAAGGGAGGAAAGTTGTATGCAGAAGATTTAGCTGGATCAATAAGGGTCATCTGATGCCTGTGCTTACCTTTAATATTTTACATTTAGTCCAGTCTCTTCACTGGCTGCTTCATGAGGACTGACAATACCTGGAAATGTTCATATGGTCCGTCTTACTTAATGCTGGGCATACACTGCTCGATTTTGCAGCTCGATTCTCCCGCTCTGTCATTTCGCCGCTCGATTCCCGCAGTCAATTCTCTTATCTTCCGCTTGTTTTTCTTATCTTTTTCCATTCACTTCAATCCGGAATTGAGCAGCGAAACGATCAGGCAGGAGATCAGACATGCCGGAAATTATCGAGCTGTGTATTCCCAGCATTAGGTGGCCATACGCTGGCAGATGGTCACTAGATTTGATCAAGAGATAGATCCCTCTCTGATCGAAATCTGGTCAGAGGGGGCTCCATTACTGCCACACTCCTAATAAAATGTTAACTATCCCCCCGGGGCTCATGTGAAGTGTAGGCAGCATAACGCACTCGCCTGTCAGCCAGCACGGTTCCTTCTGTGTCCTGTCCCCATCACTCCTGGCCATCTCTCCCCCATGACACTGCGGTATGTATGTAGTGACATAATGCACATGCTGCATGGTAACAGGCGGACCAGCGGAGATGGAGGCATGACAGGAGGAAGTGCGCCATCAGACAGGTGAATGCTCTCCAATGCCAACACTCGGCAAGGGCCAAGGGGTGCACTATTTTAGATGGGTGCAAAGGCCTGGGGGAGACCATTAAGCCCCTCCTTTTTCCCAGGAGTAAAATCGATTGATATTGCAATCTGGCGGCCGTTTTGGAGTATTCATCACTGGCAGATTCAATGACAATAATAAAGGCTGCTGGAGAAAATTAAGTGCATGAGCACCTTAAAAGGAACCTGTAGTGAGATTAATATGGAGGCTGACATATTTATTTAATTTTAAACCATGCTCATTGCCTGGCTATCCTGCTGATCCTCTGCCTTTAATACCTGCAGCCATAGACTCTGAACAAGCATGCAGCAGATCAGGTGTTTCAGGTGGGTAATTCAGACACTACTGCATCCAAAGAGATCAGGGCTGCTAGAGTAGACAACTGGTATTGTTTAAAAGAAAATACAAATGTTAGCCTCCATATAATTCTTGCTTCATGTTCATGTTAACTTTTCATGGCCATGCTTCATGAGTTTCTTCTTCCTCAGAGTACCTGACTATAGTTTCAGCTAATTAGAAAGCAGGTGTGAACCTGGTGGTGAGAAGTCGGAAATTGCTGATTCCTGGGCAGATTAAACGCTCCCGTGTCAGACCTGCTAGGATTAATGCTCGGGAGCCACAAATGCACTTTTAAAACGTCTTAGGAGCTTTTGCGTAACCGTTGATGGAGAGGAGTAGAGAGGCTACTTGGATATTTAGAACAAGCTTGAAATCTTGTCATTACTACTTTTCTGTGATTATTGGGGTTGTGGTTTTATTTCCCTGGAAGCCGTAGCTCATTGTTTGCTTTCTTTATTTGCATACATGATTTCTGGGATGTATTTTAGTATGAGGTGCGGTGCAGAGCTGTGACATGCTACTGTGAGCAATTTTGTATACAGAGCAAATAGCACCAGCAAATTATCATTGCCACAGGCTACACGTTTAATAATCTGTGTTTTAATAAAGAAACTTTCATAATGACTAAGGCCTTGTTAACATTATTAGGCGTTTTTGTAAAATTTTAAGCGCGGGCGATTTTCAAAATCGCCCTGAAGGCGCTTGTGCAATGATTTTCTATGAGAGAGTTCCTATCTGAGCGTTTTGTTTGCAATCGGCTTAGAAAAGCGATGCTTGGGACGTTTTCGAGGTGATTTGCCTCAATGGAAAGTATAGGAAAAACGCAACACGCTCACAAAAAAGCCCACCGCGGACGGACACGCGAGCCGAACGCAATGTGAACAAGGTCTCAGAGACTCCCAAAAAAGAATAAAAAAAATAAATATTGGTCTGTCGGGTGGGCAGTCTGACACAAGGAGGCATGCCTGTGGATTAAAAATAACCCTGGTGCATACATCCAGTTTTGATTGGCCAATTGTACCACCTCCATGTAGCCAACAGATTTTAAGTATTACAAACCGCTTGCGTTGATGAGCTCTCATACTCCATGAAATTAGAAAAATTGGGCCATGACTGGACAATCAGAATTGGATGTGTGTAGCAGTCTTTACAGCTACATCCATTGAGACCTCACTTAAGCCTCATAAACCTATATCCTTAGAAATGAGTGAATGTGTTGTCCCCGGGAACCTGGAGAGGACTACTTAGGGAAACCCTTTTTGATGTCGGATTCCCCCTTCTCCGCACCTGGGCAGCTTTTGTAAGGGAGTTTGCTAGTGTTTCCACAGACCACCACATGCCAAGTCCAGTGGACGGTTTTATACCTTCTGCCCTAAATTAATTCCCCTATTATAATTTAGATTGTACAAGATATGGAAATGTATATTGTTATACAAATTAAAAAGCAGCTAAGATAGTGAATGAGATGCTAATAATTCTGCTTGGAAACAGACCAATCAAATCCAGCAGTTGCATTAGGGCTGCCTTTTTAAAATTTTATTTCCCCTGCTCCCTCCCACCCCCCGTCAGCCAATCAGGGTAATCAGCTGTCATAGGCTTCAGCCTATGACAGCCGATCACTGCGAAGCCTATGGCTGTCCCCAGTACATCGCTGCTGCCGATCACAGCACTGTACATGTAAACATAACAGTCTCCCGAGAGGCAATTGGCGCCCGGAGACTGAAGGTGGGGCGGAGCTCTGACCCCCGAGAAGGAGATGTGCGCGCCCTGCGTCTCCAAAAGTAAACTAATGAAATAAACGATTGTATCCATCTTCCTTCTCTAACAATGACTTTTTAAGATGTTCCATGGTTTTATTTTGTTTGAATCTATTTTTTAAGTTTTAACTGTTTTTTATTGTTTTTGCTCAATGACCCATTCATTTAAGAATGCCAGAGCTAAAATCTGACCTTTTGACCCTTTTTATCTCTTTCCTGCTCTCAGAAGCCATTTTCTGCTATAAAGGTGTTTTATGGTTGCAATTTCTTATCGGTGAGGGTCACATTGTAGTCACTTCCTGTCTGAGTGAGGACTGAGTCAGCCACTTACATACCTGATATTTAACTCTTTCAGGCAGAGAAAGAAAAAAAGAGCACAGCATAGTTATTTGTGTGCTAGGCACTGTACATCTCTGGTATTAATCTCTGGTTTACTTTAAAGGATACCGAAGTGACATGATGAGATAGACATGGGATGTGTATCCATGTCTATCTCATCATGTCACTTCGGTATCCTTTAAAGTAAACCAGAGATTAACACATCTAAAGAATTGATACTTGCCTGCAGCTTCCTCCAGCACCATAAGCACGTGTGAGTCCCTTGCCGTCCTCCAGTGGTCTGCCGTTCATCTGCGATCAGCCCCGGTAACAGACTCAGTCGTGTCAGTCCGGGTCCATTACGCATGCGCAGAAGACAGACTGGACCCAGAAGACCCAGACTTCTAATACTGGTGTGAACCAACCTTGAATTAGCAAGGCATTTGCATTCACTCAGAATTAACATCTCCTTGATCATGCCTGGTGCTCGGTAACGAGAGCTAAGCTTGGTAGTAGGACCCCCTCAGATAAGTAACTTGTATATCGCTTGTTTTATTACTACCTGTAAAGTGGAGGATTTGCTTATTATGGAATAAAAAGTATGGTAACACCTTTTAGAATGGTTTAATTTTGTGCAGGCATTCATGGAAGGCCGGTGTAATTATTTCTACAGCAGGGCAGTGTATCTGAAACAATAAGCTCTCCGCTGCCATTCTTGTTATTATGGGTCAGTGGCTGCAGCTCTCCCTGTCAGCATCATGGTGTAATGTGTACAAGTCAAGCAGCCGAGCTGTCTCCCTGCAGACAGAGCCTATTACTTAAGTCTTTATATACAGTTCCCAAGTGCCACTTTAATTATTAATCTGGCTTTCCCTAAGCAGTTGCTTTAACTACAAGGAGAAAGCTTCCGAATAATTCATGAAGCCAGGTACCAGTCACCTATGTTTAGTCTGTGCCTTTTGTCAATTGTTTTGCTGTCTACATTTGACTTTTGCTCAGTATTTATTCTAAAAATCAATTTTGTCGGCCTTCCTTTACGGTCTTCTCAAACATAGAAAAAAAGCAGATGCCTGTTTAAACATGGCTTTAATCAGTCAGGGAAGCTGAGGAGATGGTTTATACCCTTAGTGGCTAATAAACAGTTGGCTTCTGCTAGTGCTTAGGTATAAATGCTTGCGTGGTGCTTGCTACATTCACCTCCATCTTACCAATCCTACAGCTATGAAATGTGTGTGAATGGCTGTCAGCTCCGCCTCCATGCCCCCCATACTTATTGTATTTTTCAGACTATAAGATGCTCTAGACCAGTGTTTCTCAACATTTTATTGGTATGTACCCCTTTTCAAACCCTGTACTTGCAAAGTACCCCCTTGCATAGTAAACATTATTCCAAGTACCCCTTGAGAAATATATATTTAATCATAGTACATGATAATTGGTTCTAAACAATTTCTAAGCATTTACAATTGCTTTTAATTAGCTAAAACACTAATTTGGTGTTGTTTAAATAGGATTTATCCTTTTCTAAAACTCTAAATGTGTTATTCTTGGTTAGGATTTTCAAGCCCGAGTACCCCCTGGAATCATCAGAAGTACCCCCTGGGGTACGCGTACCACACGTTGAGAACCTAGGCTCTAGACTATAAGACGCACCCAGGTTTACAGGACAAAAGCCAGAGGAGAAAAAATATAGTAAACCTGGTGCGTCCATGGTCCAGGGACATCTTATTGACCTTTTCCCCCAATTATGTTCCTCTGTGTCCTCCTCTGTCCCTGTGTCCCCTGTATTCTAGGGATGATCAATACTGCAAATACTTCTGAGTTTATGCAAATGTATGTACATTTTTTTTATGTAAATATTTGTAGCTTGAAATTGGACCAATCAATTTAAACCTGGGTTGGACTTGATTGATCCATTTTCAAGCTGTATATATTTGCATAAAAATGTACATAAATTTACATAAACTCAGACGTATTTGCATCTCATTGATCATCCCTACTGTCCTCTGGTGTCCCTCTGTCCCCTGTGTGTTTCGTTCCCCCGGGTCCTCCGTCCCCCATGTCTTCTGTAGCTGGGGGGGGGGGGGGGTGGCAGGGTCGCTGCTGCATAAATCCCCCTGTCCAGCTTTTTTTTTTATTTTTTTTATTTTTTAGGGGAACTACATTAGGTTCTGTAGAATGCTAGCCATGACAGCTAAGGGGTTCTGTTTGCAAGGCTGAAATATTCATTGTCTTCCTGTGTTCTGTTTCCAGTAATGGGTAGCTGTATGAAGGGGTCTGTACACAGTTCACTTCTTCTTGAACCTTGTATGACCCAGCAGTTGGTCGTTTACCCAGCAGTCTGAAAATTTAAGTTGTTTATGGGCTTGGTTAGTTTCACAAAGAATAAATATCTTGCTTCCTCTTTTCATCATTGCCCCCAGTTGCTTTAAGCGATTGTTGTAGTATAGACTCACAGCTCCATATTATTAAGCGCCAGTAAATCATAGCACAGTTCTGAAATACAATGTAATATAGAATTTAAAATACAATTCATATACAAGCACTGTTGCTCACAGATACAAGCAATTGATTAAATGGTTAGTGTGTGTGTGTGTGTGTGTGTGTGTGTGTGTGGGGGGGGGGGGGGGGGGGGTTTAAAGTGCTGACCGCTCACAATTGAACAGCATGTGCAGTGGATGGGATGAACAGTAGAGCAATACCCTTGGCCTGCACTCAGCCAAGATGATCCACCAATTGGATCTCTCGCTGATGCCTCCAGGGGGATGGGGAGGAGACACACTAGGGCACACACTAGATTCTTGAAAGAGGTGTCTGGCTGAGAACCATCTATCGTGTGTACACAGCTTAGCCCTGCCCCTGAATTGTGAAAACCCGGCTCAAGAGTGGCTTACATAGTTCTGCAACCAGACTGACCTAAAGACAAGACAAGACAAATAACATTTATATTGCTTTTCTCCTTGCGGACTCAAAGCGCCAGAGCAGAGCAGCAGCCACTAGGGCTCGCTCTATTGGCAGTAGCAGTGTAAGGGAGACTTGCCAAAGGTCTCCTACTGAATTAGTGCTGGCTTACTGAACAGGCAGAGCCGATATTCGAACCCTGGTCTCCTGTGTCAGAGGCAAAGGGTTCATCTACTTAAAGAGACTCCGTAACAAAAATTCATCCTGTTTTCTACCATTCCACAAGTTCCATAACCTATCCTAATGTGCTCTGGCTTACTGCAGCACTTTCTACTATCACCATCTCTGTAATAAATCAGCTTATATTTCCCCTGTCGGACTTGTCACCCTGTGTCTGGAAGGCTGCCAAGTTCTTCAGTGTTGTAATCGTGGTTGGGGTGTCTTGGCACCCTATGGGAAAAAAAAAAAAGATACAGGAGACAAAAAAGGGAGCCCGATAGTGCAGTATGTCAATAGTAGGTGTGTGGAGAAATCAATTGATTGAAAGGGCTACTCACAAAGGAGGGTTGCAAGGGGCAACCGACCACAGGAAGCAGGTGGAGACCATAAACCCGACTCCACTCGGGGTGGTCCTGGACGGACCTGGTTGCGGTCGCTCTCTTAGATGAAAAAGGATGCACAAAACATTAACCGTGGTAAAACAACGGGTGTTCTGTCACCACCCCTCGGACAAACATGTACGGGGGTATAACTATGCACAATAAGGGAAAGAGGCGCCCTGATTTGAATAAAAGCTTTTAAAACCAGTTTAAAAACGAAAAAGAAAAATGAGGTATCTTACCTCAATGCCGAAATCTCTGTAAACTTACAAAAGATTTTTATTTGAGCACAGGCAACGCGTTTAGCGGGTCTGAGCCCGCTTCCTCAGGCCAATACAGTGCCAAATGACAGAAATCATGTAGCATAGGGAGCCAGTGAGAGGCTCCCTATGCTACATGATTTCTGTCATTTGGCACTGTATTGGCCTGAGGAAGCGGGCTCAGACCCGCGAAACGCGTTGCCTGTGCTCAAATAAAAATCTTTTGTAAGTTTACAGAGATTTCGTCATTGAGGTAAGATACCTCATTTTTCTTTTTCGTTTTTAAACTGGTTTTAAAAGCTTTTATTCAAATCAGGGCGCCTCTTTCCCTTATTGTCTTCAGTGTTGTGGTTCTGTGATGCATCTCCCCCCTCCTGGCCCCTCTATGCACACTGCCTGTGTGTTATTTAGATTAGGGCAGCTTCTCTCTGCTCTCTAAGGCCCCGTTCACACTTGCGTTTTGCCATGCAAATGGACCGGATCCTGATCGGATCAGGACCTGATCCAGATCGGAACCGTACGGTTCCGATCCGGATCCGATCCGTTTGCATCAGGCATGCATCAGGCTGCCATCCGGATCCGTGGGCAAAAAATAGTGAAATTTAAATTTAAAAAAATGTTGGGGTCAGCAGAAGGTGCACCTGGTGCACCTGTAGAATCAGGTTCCTCCGCTGTAGGCCTCACCTCCACCTCCGACATTCTGCCAAACAGCTCCAGCACGTCTGTCACTGCTGCTCCACTCCAGACATGCTTGGCCCATGTGTCCCCATCCGAAATGGCCGCTTGGATACGCATAGGAAGTGGGGTAGAACGTCAGGTGTTTGTAGGCAGTGTGTTCTGTGCCTTCCGTTTCCCATTGGTTTCTGTGTTCCGGATGGTGCTGTCAGGCTCAGGTCCGGGTGCATGGGCCGGAGATCCAGACCCAAAAAATAGCGCATGTTGGAAAAGTGTCCGGAGTCCGGATCCGGTCCGGCTCCATACTGTACGGAACGGACACGTGTGAACGTCCGCATAGATTTTGCATTGCTATGCGGAACGTACGTTCCGTTTGTACAGTATACGGTCCGGATCAGGCCCGGCGAATTCGGACAGGGAACGCTAATGTGAACTGGGCCTTATCTTTTACTAGCTGGATAAATTGTCCTCTGAGCTGGCTGGGCTTTCACATACTGGGGAATTACAGACCGGCAGAGCTGTCTGCACTCTGCAGGAAGAAACAGCCTGTCACTTCAGTGGATGAAAGCTGCAGGGGGAAATAAACACACAAATGATCTCTTGAAAAAAAAAAGGAAGGCTGTATACAGCCTGCTTGTATATGGATGTATTTTCTATGTGTGGACATACTGTACATCAACCTACTTCCTGTTTTGGTGGCCATTTTGTTTGTTTATAAACAAACTTTTGAAAACTGTTTTTAACCACTTTTAATGTGGCGGGGAATGTGACAGAGGGGAATAGGAGATGTCCCCTAACGCACTGGCATGTTTACTTTTGTGCGATTTTAACAATACAGATTCTCTTTAAGTGTGAAAAGTCCTGTGTGAATATGTTGTTTTGCACATGAATTCGTTTTTGCCTTCAGCTGTTGTAACTTTTTGAAATGGAGTTTGCTGAAAACCATGGCAACAGTGTACCGCTTGGTGTAAAAGATGCACAGAAATCTGGTCTCCTCCCTGTGTCATTGGTAATCAAGTGTGCACAAAGCAGGTAGTAACATTTACTGCTGCCTGTGTTCTGTTACAGATTAGCAGGTTTAGTACCATGACACATTTTATACCCCAAAGTGGAGGAATCTTCTCATCCAAAGGGATATTGCATGTGTATTCATAATTTGATCATTTCCATTTTAGTAACGACTGACACCAATTGAACGTTGAGCACATTAAACAGTGTGGACACTTACATAGAAACTCCTTGGCCCCTATTCAATTCACTTTATCTCCTCTTAAGTTTACTCCCAGGAGAATTTTTCAGCTTCTTTTAAGAACAACTTTTCAGCAATTTGTAATTGAAAATGTACTAAAAAGTAGATGGAATAGTGCTGGCAAAATGATTTTAGATATTTTCTTGCTTGCTGTCCGTTTAAAATGCATTTTATTGATAAACTTTGAAAATAACAAGAAGACATTTCAGGAGAAAAAGTTAATTGCATTGATTATTTCCAACGATTTCCGAGCATTAAAGTTAACAGAAATCGATCGGAAAGCAAATCGGACATGTTGGAGATCGATCTGACAGTAAATCGACCAGAAAATCTCAGTGTGTACCCAGCATAAAACATAGTAAAGCTCTGCCAAAGGTGAAAAAAGTTACACTGGAGGACGACGTTGTATGCCATGCCTTGCTGCTGTTTCTTAGTAGTTTTATTGGGCGACGTGGTAAATTAGAAAGCTAAACTTACTTGAAATGAAATGACTATGTATTTGACTGCAACATTTTGTCCCTTTGTTATGAAAATGCATGCTTGTTTCTGTTGTAGCAGTGTGGGAGAAGAAAGGACAAGTGTGAATGAAGGCGTGGGGACATAATAGCCATGCTTCTGAATTCTGGCACACACATGAAGTCCTATGTCAGAATGTCATGTGTTTATGAGATCAAGCTGCATTCTGTTACCTGTGTATTGCTTTGTGGCTTGTCTTCTTCATAGGCACAGGTTTTCTGATTGTTGTCATGAGCATAACCACTTATTAGAGTCCCTGTGGATGTGCTACATTAGAAAGTGTGCATAGAATGCTGCACACTGGATGCTGCTGCTGAGGATTGTGGGTCTGTACCAACTTGCCTTTTATACACAAGAGGCCTCTCATTGCTGTCCTCTCTGTTCATTGTTCACAATCTAGAGACTGTTGTTTTTCTCCAATTAATTAGCTGATTTTACATGTTATTATTGATGGTACCAGCCTGATAAACAGTTTGCCAGGAGAATTTCTTGAACTGCCTGCTCTTCTTATTGGATTAGAATGTAGTGTGAAGATATTATGAATAAATTGCTTTCCGTGCACAATAATAATTCAGTGATGATTATGGTACTTCTATTCTGCTTTAAAGAGAATCTGTACTCTAATATTCTTACAATAAAAAGCATACCATTCTATTCATTATTTTCTCCTGTGCCCCTCTGTGCTGTTTCTGCCACTCTCTGCTGCAATCCTGGCTTGTAATTAACAGTTTTAGGCAGTGTTTACAAACAAACTAACCATCTTCTAATAGGCTCAGCTAAGCATAGTGTGTGAGTCATTCAGAGTGTGCAGGGGGCCTGCAGAGGGTGTGTATCGCTTCTACCAATCACAAGCAGCCCTGCACATTCCACACAATCAAGCCTTAGCCCCACAAACAGGACAGAGGAAAGATACATTGATTTATTACAGAGCCAGTGCAGTTAGGAAAGACTGCAGTAAGCCAGAGCAGATTAGAACAGGCATAGGAACTTATAGGATAGAAGAACTAAGGCTGAAAAATTTGTTACAGAGTCTCTTTAAAGTGGAGTTGTTGGGTATCAATACATAGTAAGGCAAGCCTTTTGTGAATGGCCGGTATAATGAATGTACTGCTCCGCCTGTCAGTGAAATGTCAGGCTGTTGTGTGAAATTTAATTTGACCTAATGAACTATTAATACTATTTCACAACTGTGTGCTTATGAACCTCAGAGTACAGTATACAGAACAGAAGCACAACATGCGCTGGAGCCTCAGAACGCTACACAGGACAATACGTGATTTAAAGTGCATACATTAAAGCACATAAGTTTTAAGCATAAACCTGGTCTGATGTATGTGACTAGCTTAAGATCCCACACCAGCGATATTAAAATAACACTCAGAAAATGAGAATGCTTGAAATATCCAAAGCTCTATTTTAAAATGTTTGCCTGTGAAGTGCGGCTGGATAGTGTACTGGTTAAAGGGAATCTTAGAGAGCCTGTAACCAATAAGAGTTCCCGGGGGGAGAGTACTCACCTCGGGAGGGGAAGCCTCAGGGTCCCAATGAGGCTTCCCCCACCCCTGTAGCTGCAGGCAATCCAGCGCTGGCTCCCCCGAAGTGTCCAGCAATCCTCCCTCGACGAGCCTGACAAGCGGTGATAAGCTCTGATTTATTTACTTTTCCTGGCTCCAGCGGGGGCGCTATTGCGGCTCTCCGGACGGAGATAGGCGGAAATAGCCGATCTCTGTCTGGTCCGCTCTACTGCGCAGGAGACTAGCATCTGCGCAGTAGAGCGGTACGGCAGCGATCGGCTGTTTCCGCCTATCTCCGAGCGGAGAGCCGATACTGCGCCGGAGCCAGGAAGGTAAACATTTACATCCCTGCTGTTCAGGAAACTTTATCGCCGCCACTGTGGAACCGAGGAGGACGGGGGAAACCTCAATAGGATCTGGAGGCTTTCGCCACCTGTGGTGAGTAGCCCCCAGGGGAGGTGTTTTTTTTTTGTTTGTTTTTTACAGGTTTTCTTTAAGTTAAAAAAAAAAATTACTTACCTGGGGCTTCTTACAGCTCCCTGGACTCCTACTATGCACATGTCGTCGTCCTGACCCCCTCCGGACAGCGGCAAAGACCCCCGCAAAGCTGAAACGACCCCCCTTTTTTGTATTCCCTTTAAAGAGAACCTGTACTGAGTAAAAATATTTAAAATAAACACATGAGGTAACTTCAAATGAACATTACATAGTTACCTTGCCATCAGTTCCTCTCAGAAGCGCACCATTTTCTTCTGACAACAATCCCTTCCAGTTCTGACAATATTTTGTCAGATCTGAAATATATCAGTTGCTGTCAGTAAAATATCAGTTGCTGTCAGTTATAGCTGAGAGGAAAACTGATGTACCAGGTAATGTCCATGTTTCCCTATGGCTCAAATGGGCGATGTTACAGTTTAACTGTGCTGACCAGAAAGCTGTTATGAGTAATGGCCATTTTCAAAATGGAGGACGGAAAACTCCCTTGATCACAGTGAACAAACAGGACGCGGGTCAGGAGAAAGACACTGAGGAGTAGACTACATGGAAGGTAAGTATGACTTGTGTATGCTTATTTTGACTTTTAATTTTCAGTTCAGGTTTTCTTTAAGGACTGCCTTTGACATGGGAGGCCAGGTTTTGAATCTTGGCTAGGGTTTGTACCTATTCAATAAGGAGTCCTTAGGCAAGACACCCCAACACTGCAGTGGCTGCAACTCTCGAGCGCTTTTAGTCCAACAGGAGAAAAGCGCTGCACAAATGTTAGTGTGGTTATTTTTAAATGTTAAGATAAAAATTGTTTCTAGATACTCTGGAAATAATACACTATTGAAGTGCTCCTTCCCCAACATAGCTGCTTACATTGAAACTACTCATTTGTCTTTATTTTCCCAAATCTACTTTATGACCATGGTTTATTTTTCTCCCTTCCACTTGTATTCCAAGAAAGAATGGATAGAGTGTGAGCTATGCCTCATTTTTCAGTCCTGGCTGCAGTCATTTCTTTTGTTAGCTATATATTTTTTGTGGGAAGCACAAATATTTTCCATTTTCTGTGTGGATGAAAGACTAATGCTGAAATCCCAGGGCGCTCCATACCTAGAAGGGAGAAAAATGCCCTCTTTCTTGAAGCAAGCTTTGTTGTTGCAGCTGAGAGCTCTAGAAATTCCATTTGCCCTGGCCAGCCAGGAAAGCAGCAAGTGGATGCCAAACATTTGGAGTAGAGCTGATAGCTCTCAAAGGAAGTGCTCTGCAAGTTTCCTGTTGGCCTGGACATAATGGGGCATTACATTGCAGAAACATCTCGTAACCATGGAATAAGTGAACAGGTAGAATCACTCATCAGTTTTCTTCGTGAGGCTTTCAACACTGATCTCTACTGTTCTGTGTGTTAGGGGATTACGGTCGTTTTTTTACATTTTCAAAATTCGCCTTGGTGACCGTTCCCGCATACCAGGGCTGTGGAGTTGGTGCAAAACTCATCCGACTCCTCAGTTTATGAAACCATCAATTCCAGGTACCCAAAAATTGCTCTGATTCCTTGACTCCGACTCCACAGCCCTGCCGCATACATGTGTTTCTCTATTTGACATGAAACCTGTTGACATTGATGTACAGTTGTAAATTACAGTAGCAGTGAATAGTTTGGTCTGCTGCATCACTGACATTGTGATCATAGGATGACCACTTTCTCAAAAGGTGCCCATTAATTATACAATCTTACCACTTCTATGTAATATGAGGGACTACTTAAATTATCTATTCAAAGAATGTTTACTCAGGTTACCTTTCTACTATGTAGATTTGGTAGGATTGTGTAATCAAGATTGTAACATTGATGGACACCTTTACGTAACGAAAACTTTGATTGTTGAAAGACCAGTAACGACTCAGTCACTGATAAGTTTTAGAATGTTTATAGATAGAAAACCGTAGCTTTTAGCTTACCTCTGCACCTCAGAGCATTATCCCAATATAGTGGTCCCATGTCAAGGGAGGTCAACCTCCATGTAGTATGAGAGCTAACCTACGCAGTCTGTTCATAGTATTCAAAATCTGTTGGCTTTCATACTATGTAGAAGTGGTAAAACTGGCCAATCGAAACTGGATGTGTGTACCAGGCTTAAAGGGAACCTGAAGTGAAAATAAACTTCTGAAATAATTCATTGTATGTGTAGTACAGCTAAGAAATAGAACATTGGTAGCAAAGATTTGAGTCTTTTTTTTTTTTTTTTTTTTTTTTTTTTTTATGCTTTCCAGTACAGGAAGAGTTAAACTTCACTTGTTATCTATGCTACTCAGAGAGCTTCTCTGAACTCTCCGACTAATTTAGTAAGTGAGCAGTGCTATTTTCTGAAGCACTTATACAGCAAAGAAACAGTGAAAGACAACTTCAGATTAGGTTTTACTGCAGGTAAGTTCAATGGGTCATTAGCTCTGCTTTGTTTCATAGTTTAAAATACAGTGTAGTTTGTAAACGGCAAATATTAGAGAATGATGAATTGTTAAAAAAACAAAAAACTATATAACTGAAAATAAAAATGAGACCCTTTTCTTTGCTGCTACTGTTCTATTAAATATCCGTACTCTCATACAATTCAGTGTATCATACTTTTTTTACACTTCAGTGTCACTTTAAGGCCTCTTTCACACACAAGTCTGAAGGCGTGGAATCTGTTGCCTGTCAGCTGCTCCTGTGCACCAGTGAGGCGCTTGCTAGTGCTCGGTACATGCAGTGCTGAGGCAGCCAACACATATGAGTGGACTGCATTCAGGCGCAATATGTGTTTTTTTTTTTTTTTTTTTGTCTGGTTGCTGTACCACTTGTCAAGCACGGAGACGTGTGGTGCAACAGACGCTGACATTCTGCAGCATTAAATTATTACAGCCAGAAGTTTGAAGAATGCAGTGTATGGTTTCATGCCAGGATCAATCTATAGTTGAAATGTTATTTTTTCTTCATATGGACACTTTAAAAGGATACCCGAACTGACATGTGACATGATGAGATAGACATGTGTATGTACAGTGCCTAGTACATAACTTTGCTGTGTTCCTTTTTTTCTTTCTCTGCCTGAAAGAGTTAAATATCAGGTATGTAAGTGGCTGACTCAGTCCTGACAGGAAGTGACTAAAGTGTGACCCTCACTGATAAGAAATTCCCCTTTTTACCTCTTTCCTGCTCTCAGAAGCCATTTTCTGCTAGGAAAGTGTTTTATAGTTGGAATTTCTTATCAGTAAGGGTCACACTGTAGTCACTTCCTGTCCTGAGTCAGGACTGAGTCAGCCACTTACATACCTGATATTTAACTTTCAGGCAGAGACAGGAAAAAAAATGGAACACAGCATGGTTAGTTGTGTGCTAGGCACTTGTACATACACATGTCTATCTCATCATGTCACATGTCAGTTCGGGTATCCTTTAATTCTGTCTAGGAGTCTGATTTTACTGTTGTCTGTTCGCTGATCTCTGTAGAAGAGAAAAATGTCTTCCTCTGTGGTATGTGTGTGGTGCAGCTGCCTTCACTCTGTACCACTGCTGGGTCTTTACTGGAATGTCCCTTTACATATTTTTACATTTATTTCTGCTTTGGACATGTGTTCAGAACCAGATTATGAATGATTAATGCTTGACCTGGCCTTATATAGTAATTTCCCAAGATTAGATACCATCGCCTGGAATTGTGTTCACTGAGGAGGGAGGAAATCCTGTTTCCTCCAGCTCTGGAGCAGGAACTGAGCAGCATTCGCCATGAGGGCATCTCCGCCGTAACCTCTCTCATACCAGAAGAGCCTGTTTTATTCACATTTCACAGGTAGTAAACATCAGTTTAAAGAATACCTGTCTCTTGCCTTTTGGAATTAAATCTGAACATTCTGTGTATAAATAGGATGCAGTATACTTAGAGACACTGAAGTGAACAAAACCATTATGATGTGAATTGTTTGTGTAGTATGGATAATTACTAGAACATTAGTAGCAAAGTTATATAGTTTTTTTATCGGATCGTAAATAGAATCGTAATCGAATCGTATAAAGAATCGTATTGTGTAGGTGGGGCTTTAGACTTTGAAAGTCATGGAGCTTATTGGCTCTTTTGCATAGGTAACTGGAGCTCTTCCCTTACTGGAAACAATATTAGACTTATGTCTCTGCTCCTAATGTTTTATTTCTTAGCTGTGCTACACATACAAATCATTATATCATAATTTTATTTTTGGTTCAGTGTCTCTTTAATTCTAATCATGCAAACTCATGAAATTGGGTTCTGTGAAGATGCAAAACTCCTGTGTGATTCAGTTCCTATGGCGTCAGCTATTACATAATTGTTGGATTACACTGTGGTTTTAGGGTAGTGAATATACAAGTAGGTTTAGCCTCATTGCCCTTGAGGTAGTATGACGCACATGCATTATCCAACAGCAGCGTCTTTTAGAACCTAATTGCATCTGTATTTTCCTGTATGGCTGCTTACCTTTTTAATATTTCACAGCAATGGGCATTTCCCTTGCTTTCCCACAGGAGAAAGTGAAACAGGAGTAATCATTCAAAATGAGGTATGCGCATCCCCAGTATACCCATAGGCGTGCATCATCTCCTGCAACTCTATAGTGAATGAGTCATCGCAATAAACCTAGCAAAGTGACATTAGTGGGGATGAGAATGCCGCAAAATCTTTTATACCAAACTCTTAAATATTGTTGCTGTTCCATAAAGTTTCTAGAAAGTTGCTGGCTGAAATTGAAACATACAGAACAGCTTGTGTACTGATGACTGGTGATATAAATGTTTACACTGAGGTAAAGTCGCCCTTTAAAGGGAAGCTTGAGTGACATGATGAGATAGATATGTGCAGTATGTACAGTACCATGTTCACACATATGCTTTGTTGCTTTTCTTCTTTTTCTGCCTTAAAGAGTTAATATTCAAGCTATGCAACTGATTTTATTTTCTCCAGTCATTCAGACTATAGCATCCCTCACTGATTAGGAATTACAGCTTTGCTGGCAGTGAACTGGGCTTCTGGAAGCTGAACAAAGATAAAAAGGTCAATAGTTCATATATTTGAGCTCTCTGAGACATGCAACAGACTGTGTAATTGAGCTGAGACAAAACACTCTACTTTTTTTTTTTTTTTAAGGGCTCTTTCACATCTGCGCAGATTTTGAGCGGTTTGACGCAACGGCTAAAGTTTGCGTTACCCAAGGTTAAATAAAAGTCCATAGACTTTCATTTTAGCTTTCACATATAACGCTGCGTTAGGCGCTGTTTTTTGTCCGATAGCGTTACGCGTTACGTTAGTCAATGTAAAGCGCAAGCTATGCGCGTTTTTAAAAACGTTTTCAACGCAGGCATAAAATCCCAGAATGCAACAGAGGAACGTAGTAGAACATTGAAAACTAAAAAAGAAAAAAAATTACCTGCGTTTTCCTATGTGCTGTAACGCATTAAAAACGCACACTCACTGCAGTGCAACGCATATCAAAACGCATTAAAACGCATACAACAAAACTTATGCGTTGAGCGTTCTCTAACGCCAGCTCTGATGTGAAAGAGCCCTAAGTTTTTAAACATACAACTGTGAGATATTAGAAGTAGGAAGATAGATAACATTGTTTCTCATCAGTTTATTTTCACTTTAAGTACAGACAGTCCCCTACTTACAAATGACTCTAGTTACAATGCTCCAGAGATACAAATGTGTCTTCCTGTACAAAATATACTATACTGTTTTTTTATCAGGGCTGTGGAGTTAAAGCAATTTTGGGTCCCTGGAGTGGGAGTGGTCGGATGATTTTTGTACCATATCTACAGCTCTGCTAAGTATTTGACTAAGGAGTCTGAGTCGAGGAGTCTGAACCATTTAGGGTACCTGGAGTTGGTGTCGGTGGTCTGAGTTGGAGTGAATTTTTTTGTACCAACTCCACAGCCCTGTTTTTTATTACATATTTTTAATGTTAAATGTTACAGTATTGTATAAACTTTTCTAAGTAGCCCAAACCACTTTAAGAGCACATTGAAAACAACCTAAAAGCATAGTTTATACTATATGTCCAAATGCACAGATGTCCGAATGTAAATCATTTATCCACGTTTCACCCAGGACTGCACTTAAAACCAAAATCAACCTACAATCAATCTCCTGGGACGGACCCAGTTTGTAAGTTGGGTACTTCCTGTTGTAATACTGTATATGTGAGCAAATGTATGTATGGGCTTGCGTGGGGGACCAATAATTCCAACATTCTATGTTCGGATGAAAAAAGTGAGAAGAGCTCCTGTTGAGGACAGAAGTCAGCAGGTGGCCGTCATTCATGGCTTTGGTTCTCCTAGGTACCGGAAGCAATGCAGGAAAGGGCTCTTCCCTCTGCTGAGTAGCGGTCATTAGTACAGCTTTGGCTTGCCTGTTGGGGATGATGGTTTTGATGTTGACAGATATGCCTGCTGTACATTATGTTCTGCAAGCCTGGTTTCCTCCACATGTGCACATTCCTGCGGGAACTGGCAGCAAATCCTGTTCATTGTATTCCCCAATGGAAGGTGAAAGGGTAGCCCACTGTGAGGATTGGCACGGCTAGGTCAGCTATTGTAAATGGATGTGATGCTTTGAAGGTGATTCAATAAAACATTGGTAAATGTGTGATTTCCACTTTTCATGCGCTTACAAAACATAGGTTGTGCGTATGCGCATCCTGCGATTGCCGTTTAGGAGTTAATACAATACTGCAATACAATATAACATTTGTAAAGTGCTTTTCTCCCATAGAACTCAAAGCTCATAGATATGTCTAAGATCAATACAGTGGTTGTGGGCTGGACTGTGTTACAGAGGAAATGAGTGTTTGTAAATGCCTTGCTAAACAGGTGTTTTCAGTTTGGACTTAAATGCTTCCAGGGATGGAGATGTCCTGATTAGGTGTGGCAGGGAGTTCTAAAGTGTGGGGGCAACATGACAAAAGGCTCTGTCCAAAAGTTTTGAGGTCTGGGGGTGGCCAAGTTATTAGATCCTTTTGATCTAAGATTGGGAGGGGTGTGAAGCACTTGCAGAATTTGGGCACCCTGGATACTTGGATTTGTTGCAAGGATTTCAATGTCAATAAGCCAACATTAAACAGAATTCTCCATTTTATCGGTAGCCAGTGGAGTGAGCGGAAGGTCTGTGTTATGTGGCAATGGTGGGGCTGGTTAGTTAACAGCCTTGCAGCGACATTCTGTACTAATTGCAGGTGGTGCAGGTCTTTGTTTGGAAGGCCTGTATAAGGAACATTGCAGTAGTCCATCCTTGAAGTGATGAAGGCATGAACTAGGGTTGGAAGATCTGCTGGAGGTATGAGGTGCTTAATTTTTGCAATATTCCTTAGGTGAAAGAAGGGATGTGTCATGACAGCTGAGATTTGATTTGGGAAGTTTAATTCCGTACACCCAGGCTGCGCACAAAGTCTGAGTTGTTGCGGTCTGAGCTTCCTATACTTAGTGGTGCTGGCTGGGACCGGAGCTGCTTTGCTGTCAAGTGCTGAACACCGATACGGACCTCGATTTTGTCAGCATTTAGTTTTAGCCAGTTATTATTCATCCACTCCTGAAGCTCAGTTAAGTACGTGTTTATTTGTGGAGTAGAGTCTGTGATGCCAGGTTTGAATGATAAATATAGCTGGGTGTCTTCAGCATAGCAATGATATGTCAGGCCATGTTTTTGTATGATTTTTCCAAGTGGCAGCATGGAGTTCACTAGTGATTCACAGCTATCTATACGCCGTTGGGGATGGTGCCTGGGCTAATGCAGCCCTCCTATGCACAGCAATGCTTTTGCAAACTTTTGTGACTGGGCACAAAAGTAAGATGTGGTCCAAGGCACTTGTGATTAGGGCAGTGATATTTCTTAATGTTGGGAGGGAGACATTTGAATTGGCTTGTACTTTATACAGAATATTGCTCAGTTCTCTTGATACTTGATGTGTGGAGACATGATGAACATCGTTCCTGGCTTTACGCTGACATCACTGTCTTCATGCTTGGCTGAGAAAGTGCTAAGATCAGCTTGTGTACACAGTCCAATATAATCATTAGGGGGCTGCAGATCAGATCTATATAATAGGAGTGACCGAGATAAAAAATAAGTGATAAATGTATACATAAACCGTGTGTAACCAAGTGTAAAAATGACACCTAATCATTCAGTTGCATGTTTAGGTAGAACCATTTTAGCAAAAACAGAGCATGTCTCTTGAATGCTTATAATCTGAGTAATATCTGCTCAAAAAATTCAGTTAGGGAGCCTTTTAGGGCCTGTTTTCACTACATGCAGATTGGATGCAGAATGGATGCTGAAAAACTGACTCCAATGAATGCCTATGGGCCTGTTTCCACTAAACACGATTTTTCTGATGCAGATTTTCCCATAGGCATTCATTGGAGTCAGTTTTTCTGCATCCAATCTGCATGTAGTGGAAACAGGCCCTTAGGCAACAATTTGCAAAAGTGCAAAATGTATTCATGATTGAAAATAGGTCATAGGTCCTATGACCTATTTTCAATCATGAATAAATTGTGCACTTTTGATAATTGTTCCCTTAGGCTCCCTTACTGAACTATTTGATCTAATTGTAAAATTAAGGTGAGACGGCCTGTTATGTAACAGTATATACTGTATGTGCGGTTGATATCCTGCTATAATAGCGCTATAAGTCTGCCATATCTGCCCAAAGCAGGAGACTTTGTCATTCTTTACAGACCTGGACTTGGGGCCTGTACACACCCACTGCATTGCGCTGCGATTTTAGAATCGCATGTGATTTTTTTAATTGCAATCGCAGTGCCTGCAGCGCTTTTTGAGCACTTGCGTTTTTGAAGCACAGGAAAAATGCAATGCATGGGATTTTCATTGTGTTTTTAGGTAAACAATCAGAAAACCAGGAAAACATAGCCTCATCAACGCAATCACATCGCAAATGCACAAAAATCGCAAGTAGAATTTTGATTAAAAAAAGCCATCACACTGAGATTGCGCTTGGTGATTTTCAGTGTGTATAAGCCCCTCCCTATAAAGTGTTCAGCAGCAGTTTGTGACGCACCCATTTGGACCTGCGTTGTGCAGATTAATGAAAGTAGTAAATAGAAATGATGCGAAAGGGTGTTTTTGTGTGTTTTTTTTTGTTTTTTTTTTTTCTTTTTCCCTAGCAAAAGTAAAATGTCAGTATAACGGGGTTACATGACTTATATTGATGATTGGGATTGATGTTGGACTGACCTTGCCATATAAATAGACTTTTAGTCACTATGACAAGGCTTACCAAAATATGTTCATCTACAGACCCATTACTGCTTCTACAGTTGCAGTGCATTGCTACAATCATTAGTGGGCCTCAGATGCTTTATCATTCAAACAAACATTGAATACAGTGTTGCTTTTAAAGGAATACTGTAGGGGGGTCGGGGGAAAATGAGTTGAACTTACCCGGGGCTTCTGATGGTCCCCCGCAGGCGTCCAGTGCCTGCGTAGCCACTCACCGATGCTCCGGCCCCGCCTCCGGTTCAGTTCTGGAAAACCACTGCGTCTGCGTTGCCAAGTCCTCGCTCCCGCTGACATTACCAGGAGCATACTGCGCAGGCACAGACCATACTGGGCTTGTGCTATACACTCCTGGTGACGTCATCGGGAGCGAGGACACTGCAAAGCAGACGCAGTGGTTTTCTGACTTTAAAGTTGGAAATTCCAGAAGTGAACCGGAGGCGGGGCCGGAGCATCGGTGAGTGGCTCTGTGGGCACAGGAGGTCTGTGGGGGACCATTAGAAGCCCCGGGTAAGTTCAACTCATTTTCCCCCGACCCCCCCCCCCCCCCTACAGTATTCCTTTAAATGTGACACAATATGCAGGCACAGTGTAAGCTGACCCCTGGAGTGAAAAATCTGTTGTTGGTTGTAACGCTTTACTTCATAGCCCTGAGAAGAGAGACTGCAGGCAGTGTGAGTAGGGGCCCTGGAGGATGAGGCCCACTTCCTGCTACACTGCAGCAATTATGTACCTGTAAGGACTGCCTACTTCCAGAGACTATCTGCCAGCATCCCAGATTTCACCTCTGCAGATAGATGAGGAGAGGAAACATTGCATCCTTAATTGAGGAAGAGGGAACAACGGTGCAAATAGCTGCCTGATAGAACACTGCCTGTCACCATATGGGAGGAACATTATACCCTATGGAATGTATGCCACTTATACCTATACACTCCTAAGCCCTATGGACTGTATACTGCAACCCCCTATAACTGTCACCTACAGTGGAGGAAATAATTATTTGGCCCCTCACTAATTTTGTAAGTTTGTCCAATGACAAAGAAATGAAAAGTCTCAGAACAGTATCATTTCAATGGTAAGTTTATTTTAACAGTGGCAGATAGCACATCAAAAGGAAAATCGAAAAAATAACCTTAAATAAAAGATAGCAACTGATTTGCATTTCATTGTGTAAAATAAGTTTTTGAACCCTCTAACAATAAAAGACTTAATACTTAGTAGAAAAACCCTTGTTTGCAAGCACAGAGGTCAAACGTTTCTTGTAATTGATGACCAAGTTTGCACACATTTTAGGAGGAATGTTGGTCCACTCCTCTTTGCAGATCATCTCTAAATCCCTAAGGTTTCAAGGCTGTCTCTGTGCAACTCTGAGCTTGAGCTCCCTCCATAGGTTTTCTATTGGATTAAGGTCCGGAGACTGACTAGGCCACTCCATGACCTTAATGTGCTTCTTCTTGAGCCACTCCTTTGTTGCCTTTGATGTATGTTTTGGGTCATTGTCGTGCTGGAACACCCATCCACGACCCATTTTCAGTTTCCTGGCAGAGGGAAGGAGGTTGTCGTTCAGGATTTAACGATACATGGCTTCGTCCATTTTCCCGTTAATGCGATTAAGTTGTCCTGTGCCCTTAGCAGAAAAACACCCCCAAAGCAAAATGTTTCCACCCCCATGCTTGACGGTGGGGATGGTGTTTTGGGGGTCATAGGCAGCATTTTTCTTCCTCCAAACACAGCGAGTTGAGTTAATGCCAAAGAGCTCTATTTTGGTCTCATCAGACCACAGCACCTTCTCCCAGTCACTCACAGAATCATTCAGGTGTTCATTGGCAAACTTCAGACGGGCCTGCACATGTGCCTTCTTGAGCAGGGGGACCTTGCGATCCCTGCAGGATTTTAATCCATTGCGATGTAATGTGTTTCCAATGGTTTTCTTGGTGACTGGTCCCTGCTAATTTGAGGTCATTCACTAACTCCTCCAGTGTAGTTCTAGGATGCTTTTTCACCTTTCTCAGAACCATTGTCACCCCACGAGGTGAGATCTTTCGTGAAGCCCCAGAGCGAGGTCGATTGATGGTCATTTTGTGCTCCTTCCATTTTTGAACAATCGCACCAACAGTTGTCACCTTCTCTCCCAACTTCTTGCTAATGGTTTTGTAGCCCATTCCAGCCTTGTGCAGGTCTACAATTTTGTCTCTGACATCCTTGGACAGCTCTTTGGTCTTTCCCATGTTGGAGAGTTTGGAGTCTGCTTGATTGATTGATTCTGTGGACAGGTGTCTTTTATACAGGTGACTAGTTAAGACAGGTGTCCTTTATGAGGGTGACTAATTGAGTAGAAGTGTCTAACCACTCTGTGGGAGCCAGAACTCTTAGGGCCCTTTCACACCAGAGGGATTTTTCGGCGTTTTAACGCCACGGCCGAAGTTGGCGTTTTGCTAGGTAAAAGAAAGTCCATAGACTTTCATTTTACCTTTCACATCTAACTCGGCGTTTTGGAGCGTTGCGTTTCAACGCTCCCAGGAGCTTTTTCAGGGCTGTTTACAGCCGAAGTTGGCTGTTGGCGTTTCAATGATAGTCAATGGAAAAACGCCAACTTCAGCGTTTTCAAAGCGTTTTCAAAGCGTTTTACAGCAGACGTTTTCATATGAGCTGTAAAACTCTTTCAAAAGGCTTTGAAAATGCTTTGAAAACGCTATGTATTGGCGTTAAGCAAAAGGCTGACTTTCAGCCTTTTGTACCGCAGCCTCTAGTGTGAAAGAGCCCTTAAAGGGACTCCGAGCAGTGCAGAAACTATGGAAAGATGCATATCATTTTAAAGCTCTCTTTCTCCTCTTTCCAATGATATATAAACCGCCACCCTACGCCTTTTAGTTTTCGCTATTTTCGTGATTGAAATTGCCGCAGCCGCGATTTCGATCGCGAAAATAGAGAAAACTAAAAGACGTAGGGCAACGATTTAGGTGTCGTCAGAAAGAGGAGAAAGAGAGCTTTAAAATGATATCCATCTTTCCATAGTTCTATTGTATTACACAGGGCGACTTTTTGTCAAAGTCAGCAGCTGCATTCAGCAGAATGGAGCTGCTGACACTGGGGAAAGTGTCGTCCTGTGTAATACAATATAACTATGGCTTGATGGATATCATTTTAAAGCTCTCTTTCTCCTCTTTCTGACGACACCTAAATCGTTGCCCTACACCTTTTAGTTTTCTCTATTTTCGCGATCGAAATCGCGGCCGCGGCAATTTCAATCGCGAAAATAGCAAAAACTAAAAGACGTAGGGTGGTGGTTTATATATCATTGGAAAGAGGAGAAAGAGAGCTTAAGGCCTCTTGCACACTGCATGCATTTCAGATTCCGATTCCGCTTTTTAATCTGTTTTTACATCCGATTCCGATTCAGATTTTTAATCTTAACTGCATGCTGCGTTTTTTGATCCGTTTTTCTGTTGAATGTATTCAAGGAAAATCGGAAACGGAATCGGAATCGGAAACGGAATCGGAATCGGAAAACGGATTTGCAGTGTGCAGGGAGCCTTAAAATGATATGCATCTTTCCATAGTTTCTGCACTGCTCGGAGTCCCTTTAATGGTTGGTAGGGGTTCAAAAACTTATTTCACTCAATGAAATGCAAATCAGTTGCTATCTTTTATTTAAGGTTATTTTTTCGATTTTCCTTTTGATGTGCTATCTGCCACTGTTAAAATAAACCTACCATTGAAATGATACTGTTCTGAGACTTTTCATTTCTTTGTCATTGGACAAACTTACAAAATCAGTGAGGGGTCAAATAATTATTTCCTCCACTGAATATCCTTAGCTCCCCTATGGACTGTATACCCCTTATACCGTGCCTTGGTTTCCACTACCACCCCCTCCCTTACTAACACGGTTTTGCTTTGGCAGTGCTAAATGTATTTGGTTCTGCTAACAAAGCTTTTGTATTTGAACACTTGTTCTCACTTTTCTTGTAGAATGAGGAGAAAGCATGTAGACTTATGGCTGTTTCTGCACACGCGTTCATAGGACAGTAGCAACTATCTGTAACAAATTATAAGTTGGGGAATGTAGCAGTTGGGCTGTTTCCTAGCCTTGGCTATGCTGTGATGACTGTGGATTTGGCCTGATCTGAGCCACCATGGCTTTGCTTCTAGCAGACAGACTAGGGCTAGATACAAACATTTATTATGTTGAAAGGTAAAAGGACAGTGAATGCTCAGGTACAGTATGAGAAGTCATTAGTGCGAATCGAAAGTGGTGTGTGTGTGTGTGTACACACACACACACACACACACACACACACACACACACACACACACGCACACGCACACGCACACGCACACACACACACTACTGTAAGCATGAGTACTGTTACCGGCAGGGATTGGGACTCCATCACTGGGCTGACAGTTTGGAGCCCAATGCTGAACATATGCAGCACTAGCCTGAAGGTTCTGTTGTTATGGAATAGGGCAGAGGGATGAAGCGCAGTGCACAAGAGCAGGAGGGATAAAGAGGGGGGTAAATGGACTTGCTTGGAAGGGATGATCTGGTTTAAAGGAGATCGGGGGCTGTTGTACACATTCTGCATACTCAGCAGAGGCAGACCCAAATGCCCACCTGAAGTATTTAATCACCACAGTGGGTAAAGGCTCTGGCCCATGCAAATATTCTTGGGGCTATTTAACTGTGTACATTTAAAATAGGCGTCCAGTAAATTGGGCACTGGATCCTGCCAATAGTGAGAATATCGCCAGTGTTGCTGATATTCTAGTATTTGATTTCTAACCCATACCTCACACTAACACCACCCCACCCACCTAATACTAACCAGCCCCCCCCCCCCCACATATGCCTAATACTATAATGCCCCCTACCCATCCCCCTACCTATGAGTAACACCACTTACATACGCCTAACATTATAACGTCCCCCAACTTTTGCCTAACACTAATATCCCCCTACCAAAGCCTAACACTATAATGCTCCTACCTATGCGTAACACTACCCTTCCCCTACCTACACCTAACTCTATAGCGCCCCTTATCTATGCCTAACACTATCCCATATACGCCTTAAGTTATAACCCCCCTACCTATACGTAACACTATAACTACCCTTCCACCTATGCCCAACACTAACTTCCCCCTACGTATGCCTAACACTATAACTACCCCAACTATACCTAACACTATATCTCCCCCCAACCTATGCCTTACATTAACCTCCCCTCTACCTACTCCTAACACTGTAACTCCCCCACCTATGCCACACACACACACACACACACACACCTCTTGCCTAACGTTAACATTACAAGCACTGTTCCACCGACTGGCTTGCTAAATTACCCCACTTCTGTCTCCACCAGTAGCCAGATTTCTGTTATGTAATGCAGAACCCCAGCACCCAGATTACTGTCAGCACTGCCATACCCAGAGACTAACTATATATATATATATATATATATATATATATATATATATATATATATATATATATATATATATATATATATATATATATATATATATATATATATATATATATATATATATATATATATTCCCGAAAGTCATTTTATTTTGTTCCAACCTGTGTTTTTCACTGTTCTGTGTAATTTGTCCTCCTATTATTTTAGGTGGGAGCAATTTCTTTGTGTGTGTGTACATGCAGAGAACGGGCCAGGCTGGAAGCAGATCTTTCCACTCTCTGCTATAGCCACAGACCCGTCTGCACTCAGCTTTTCCAGTGCAAACATATTTTCCCCATAAAAGGAAGTAGAGGTGCTCTGTGGAGCTGAGACTGAGAGGGGGAGAAAGTAACTGCTTACAGAGCTACTTGCTACTTGTACTGCTGAGTTTAAACTGCTGGCCTGCATTAATATTCATGAGCAAAGATCCTGACCTCAGCATTAGAAGGACACGGTGTCAGTGAAGCACCAATCTACATTCTCACGTTTTTACTGCTCCCATAAGCCCAGACGCTGCAGCAGCCTGGTAATAAGTCACTGTCTAGATTTTATGACAGTAGGTGGCAAACTAATGTATTAGCTGTGTGTTTATATTTTTATTTAGTATTTATATAGCATTGACAAGTTCAGCAGCGCTAAATAGACTATACAGGTAGTCCCCAACTTACGAACGCCCGACTTACAAACGACCCACCAATACAAACGGCATGGATTCTGTTTCCACGGGAACAAGTCCAAAATTATTTTTTTTTCAAATTGGACTTTGTTTTTGAGAAAATTGATTTGCAAAAATGGCTTTTAAACTTGTATAAGCCGGTACAGAGGGCAGATGTGACACAGAAGGGGCACTAGAGGCACAGGGGGCACAGAGGAGGTACAGGGGACAGAGATGGCACAGTGTTCAGACTTAAGAACAGATTCAGGTTACGAACAAACCTAAAGTCCCTATCCCGTTCGTTAACCGGGGATTACCTGTATATAGTGTTATTGCTGACTGTTCCTCAGAGGGGCTCACAATCTAATCCCTACCATAGGCATATGTGTATGTATGTATCGTGTAGTGTATGTATCGTAGTCTAGGGCTAATTTAGGGGGAAGCCAATTAACTTATCTGTGAAACCAGAGTGCCCACAGGAAACTTGCACAGGCATATCATTTTTTTATACACCATATTTTACAACAGGGAGTACACCTCTCACATTTTTTATTTAAATATTGTATCTATTCATGGGATAACACAAAAGATATGATACTTTGAAACAATATAAAGAAGTCAGTGTATAGCTTGTATAATAGTGCAAGACATCAAAAGTGAGTGAACCTTGAAATTAACACCAGGATGTCCGCCAAAACCTTATCTTCTAAGGCATGCATCCCTGTCAGAAGATTACGCTTATATATTATGTTATGGAAGACACAACTATTACTCGTGTCAGGTGGTGAAGGGTTGAGCAAGCAAGCATCTTTACCGTTGCTTACGGAGATTATAAACATTCCTTTCTAAATCTAGGAACAACCCCCATCTGCTGTTTGTATTGCAGCTTAAATTCCAACTGAACCCTAAAGTGAACATTACTCCCTACGAAAACTGTGACACACGGGGTTTCGGGGTTCAGGTCCTTGTGCGTTAGTCGGGCTAAAATCTGTACAGATGTTTTGGTAGTCTGAAAGCTAGTCATGCGTTCTGTTGCTATGGAGGGGCGACGACACAGTGCACAATGGAGCAGAATGGGAGGGATAAGGATGACAACATTGCCCCAGCGTGCACTTGGATATGATCTGGTAAGTCGGATCTCTCACCAATCCATTGGGACCGCCGTACACACACTAGTTTCCCTGCAAAGCAGCCTGATGAAGAACTGTCTTGCATGTGTACCAAGCTTAAACAGTATTCTATTTAGGCTGGCTTCACACTGCAGATTGGCAGTGCAGTGGCTGCGCCGCATTGCCAAAAACAGGCCTTCAGGGATTGCTGTGTTAGTACGCTGTATTCCATGTCTGGCATCCAGCCAAATAGGAAGTGGCGCTTCTGCCCATGCGCGACACAGATAACTGCGGCGGGTTTTTAAAATGTATGCGAGTTACCATAGACTTGCTTGACTTCCAGCCCGACACAGTTTGCTGCAGGTAGTAGAAAGGTTGGTCAGCACACCAGCTTCTCAATGAGCAAAATTTAATGAATCACATGTCAACACTAAGGGTAACAATTGTTTCGGGGCCACAAGGGGTCCCCTTCATCAGAACAGTGCAGACAAAAACGTTTGTCTTATCAACCTGATTCCTATTAGAATTTGACCTCTTTCTAGTTCTTTTGGACTGAATAGGTAAACTGAGAGGAAACTGGTCAAGTAATTGAAGTTCTTTTAGGCCTGGAACCCACTAGCAACACTTTTTTTTTTAAGCCTTTTTTAATCACTTGTGGTTTGATAAGCTCTTGCTAATGTAATGCTATGGGTTTGATCCCACTTGAGGAATGTAATCTTTTAAAAATCCCCTATAGCATTACATTAGCAAGAGCTTTTCAAATCACAAGCACTTACAAAAAAAAATAGCAAAGAACTGCTAGTGGGTCCCGGCCTTAAGTCTTCGTTCATTTCTTGCTTTACATATTGTGTGACTTGTGTATTAGCGACCAGTGATGTCATGATGGATGTACACATTATTCTGCTCTTCATGGAGCTGCAGGTTACACACTGTGGTCTGACAGCATCTGCCCATCAGCTGTCCATGGTAGAGATTGTCTGACTACACTCTTTCTCCTCTCTACATTCCGAGACATCTGGCTTGGTGAAGGTTTAACCTGAGCATTTGTAGAATTCTTTGGGTAACAACAAGTGTGAGCTCCCACCCCGATTGCATCTTACTATTTACTATATGTCCTGGTTTTACAGTGCCCCTATAATTACAGCCTTCTAGTGTGCCCAGCTTCCCAATGCACCATGTTGTCCAATTCCTAGCGTTCCTATATTGTTTCCTAGGGAAATTATTATCCTAAAGGCTAACCTCTCAAGCGCCCATTTTCTTGATTGGTTGAATTTTCCAATCCGCATCACAAAAAGTATACAAATATATACCTTTTGTATTTTTGCAAATTGGTCTAAAACTATTTGACTCAGAATACATATAGTGTGAATGGGTCCTACATAGAAAATGGTCAGTGAAATGCTAATTTTTCTGCCTTCCATACAAATTGTATGCAGCTCTGACTTGGGTCAGTCCAGTTCGGAAGGAAGCGGGTTTGATTTTACCAGTTCTAAATGGCATACAATTTGCATGTAAGTAAAAAAAAAAAATAACCATTTGATTAGCCATCCCTTGCCCTGAGAAACTCCCACTCTATGCAGCTAATTACTTCATGTACAGTCTTCCACGATTCACACAGGCAGCCCATGGCATCTTGCTTAAAGAGGAACTCCAGTGAAAATAATGTAATAAAAAAGGTGCTTAATTTTACAATAATTATATATAAATTATTTAGTCAATGTTTGCACATTATAAAATCTTTCCTCTCCCTGATTTACATTCTGACATTTACCACATGGTGACATTTTTACTTCTGGCAAGTAATGTCAGTGGAAGTAGCTGTTGCTTGCTTTTTTTTGGCAGTTGGAAACAGCTGTAAACAGCTATTTCCCACAATGCAACGAGGTTCACAGACCAGCTAGGACCATGGTCCTCAGTTTCCTGTGGGAGGGGTTTCACTGCAATATCAGCCATACAGAGCCCCCTGATGATCCGTTTGTGAAAAGGAATAGATTTCTCGTGGGAAAGGGGGTATCAGCTGCTGATTGGGATGAAGTTCAATTCTTGGTCACGGTTTCTCTTTAAATACTTTTCTGCCAGCAACTTCCACTGCATTTTTTACCCCCGCAGGGGGACTCGAAGTGCAGCACTTAGCAATCTTGGAAGCTACATGTATCTTCCAGGATCGCCTAAGCACCATGCAGAAGGGAAAAATCGCGATAGACACACAGTTTGCCCAGCTTGTAAACTACAGTATGTGCGTTGTCCATTCATCCGAAGGGATACCCCTCTTAGCAACAAGCGCTGCGGTCATCAGTTAACATCGGCAGCGCGCCTTTCCAATCTGCTATTGGTCGATAACTGGATTGATTTTGTGCAGTAGTGCTCAGAAAATCTATCCCATTATCAATCGGGGGCATATCGGACATGACAAATTATCGTTTTGACCCATCGATCTGATGGGAAATTACATCATGTGTACTTAGCGTTAGAGTGCAGATTCCAGGCGTGCAAAGAAGAGCAATTTCTGCTACAGTCAGTTTTGGATATTCTAAGTTGGCTGCAAAATGAAATAGAGTTTTACTTTTCCCCAGTCCTTGAGGATGCAAGGACTGGGGAAGAGTCTGTGTTCATGGATAGGGAACTGGCTAATGGACAGAAAACAGAGTTGTGGTCAATGGATCGTACTCAAAATGGGAGACTGTTAGCAGTGGGGTCCCACAGGGGTCTGTTCTGGGTCCAGTGCTCTTCAATTTATTTATTAATGACCTAGTAGATGCAGTAGTGAGCAATGTTGCTATTTTTGCAGATGATACAAAATTGTGCAGAATCATCAACTCTCAGGAAGATAGTGTCATATTGCAACAGGATCTGGATAGGATGGCTATATGGGCACATACATGGCAGATGAAATTCAATGTTGACAAATGTAAAGTCATGCATTTTGGACGTACTAATGGTCTAGCACCATACAAAATAAATGGGATACAGTTGGGGACATCAAACTTGGAGAAGGACTTAGGCATACTCATTGACAACAAGTTAAATAATCGTACTCAATGCCAAGCCGCTGTAGCTAAAGCTAACAAAATTTTGGGATGCATTAAAAGGGAAATAAAAACTCGAGATGCTAGCATAATATTGCCCCTGTTTAAATCTCTAGTAAGGCCACATCTGGAATATGGAATTCAGTTCTGGGCACCACATTACAAAAAAGATATTGCAGTTTTAGAGCAGGTGCAGAGACGAGCAACAAAATTGATACGTGGGATGGAAGGTCTCACTTATCAAGAAAGGTTAGATAAACTGGGTTTATTTAGTCTAGAGAAGACGCCTTAGAGGGGATCTAATTAACATGTATAAATACATCAGAGGGCAATATAATAGCTTGGCGGATGAGCTTTTTGTCCCTAGGCCTTCTCTAAGGACTAGAGGACATGATCTGCGCATGGAGGAAAAACGTTTTAGCCATTTATTTAGGAAAGGGTTCTTTACAGTAAGAGTGATTAAGATGTGGAATGCATTGCCACAGGAAGTCGTTATGGCAAACTCTATACCTGCATTTAAAGGGGGCTTAGATGCTTTCCTTGCGTTGAAAGACATCCATGGCTACAATTACTAGGTAATGCCCAATGATGTTGATCCAGGGATTTTATCTGATTGCCATCTGGAGTCAGGAAGGAATTTTTTCCTTTAGGGGCTAATTGGACCATGCCTTGTAAGGTTTTTTTTGCCTTCCTCTGGATCAACAGGGATATGTGAGGGAGCAGGCTGGTGTTGTACTTTATACTGGTTGAACTCGATGGACGTATGTCTTTTTTCAACCAAAATAACTATAACTTTTAAGAGCAGCTTTGGGTGGCCGTTAGCGAGAGTCACAGGCCAGCTTTTTTTTATACAGTGTACAGGCATTCTAGATTTCCTGGTTGTAGCTGTTTTTACAAAATTTCCTAGCTGATCAGTGGCCAAGCAATATAAAATTCCAAGGTGGAACTGTATTTCAATGTAGAAATCGGTCATTTTATCCCAGTTTTACCATGATGTCATAAAGTCGTCCATTAACTATCTAATTTCCCATCTGATAGACTGTCCAATGTGATTAATTGGAAACAGTTGTTAAGGCCCACCAATGGAGGGAAAAAATATATGCAGACTAATAGAATCACTCCAAAATTTGGATCAATGGTACAATAAATAGGAAGATCATTTGTTGTAGATTGGCACCAGAAATTACATCCAATTGATTGTATGGTCGATTGGCCGTGAGATTGCACCATCAGTGAGCACCTTTAGGCTTTATTGTCTAACAGGATTAGTCCATTAATTTGTCCAAGAATTAATTTCTCATTGTTGTAGTCCATGACTCAAAATTGCCATCTTGTCAGGGGCTGATTATCCACAAACTCACATAAATTTAGTTGCCTGACCAAGATATGGTTAAGAGTTTGAAGAATGCTTTAGTGTGTTTCATTCTGTTGGGATTTTGCTCTGTAAGGCAAAGTGGAATATTTGCCAGCTGTGTCACGCTGAATATGTGATCTGCATGTGCTGAAAGAAATCTCAGAAGGCCTGACCTCTTCAGACATTTGCAGAGCATGGGTTGCAGCATGTCTTCACAAGGAGCATCAAGGATTGGCTTTCATTGAAAAGCAGTTATTGTGTGTAGCATGGGGGGGGGGGGCGGGGGTAATCGGATAGCACCCTGCAGCACTAGAGGGATGGTCTCTAATTACTGTTGCTTGTGTGTATTTAAAAACCCATGTAGAAGCGTTTGATCAGATGATAGATTTGTAAGGCTCTGATTAGCTGTGGTCACTTTCTGCTTCAGCACATGATCCTCACCAATCTATGTCCTGCTAAAATCATCATGGGCTCCAATATACACAAGTAACAGTCAGGTTCTAATTACAGTCAGAGCACTGTATGCATGGAGTTTGTATGTTCTTCCCTTGTTTGTGTAAATATACACAAACAATAGTTATGTTCATCTTGCTGGGACTTAAAGGACATCTGTAACATTAGCTATACATATGGCTAAACAAGTGTCCAGTGTGAACCCCTGAGGGGCGGGGGGTGTTATATTTATAAATCAACTTTTTTTTTTTTTTTTTTTTCCCAAAATGGCCATGACACCAGTACTACTTTCGAGGTTGTGACCATATTGGAATAAAAGAGCTGATTTATAAATAAATGGAAAAAAAACTGAATCAGGCGACAGGGAGCGTCAAAACTCACAGCAATAAGTTCAGGGGGTCACACTGAATAGATACATATGTATTGCAGCTTCCCTATTCGCTCTCTGCACTATGAGCCGGGACGAGCCAGCCACACTCACAAGGATCCGGTGTTATGTAGGAGAGGGTGGGACAGAGTGAAGAGCTCAGCCTCTTCCAGTATGGATATATTCGACTATAATGTGGAATTTAACGGCGGAATGTGGGACCAGGGTTGGCAGCAGAACAGACTATGCAGACAGGTATGTCAGACTCCAAGGCACATACTAGTAAACTTTTGCTGCAGCTGGAAATCTGTAATGCCACAAGCCTCCCTTAGATTTGCACAAAGATTAACATTAAACATTGTATTAATGCTTGATGATCTTAATCTCTGAGTTCAGGTGTGATCTTAGTCACTGGCAGAACTACAAGGAGCATTATTTGTGCTCGTACATAGTAACTGCTTCCTTCCTGTCTACCTGACTTCACCACCTGTATGGTTCTTCTTTCTCAGATGTATGTCAGAGCAACTCATAGCAAAGAGAAATGTGCAGCAGCATGCCGGGACTTGGAGGAGTGTAAGGCCCACCAATCACAAGCTCCCATTCCCAGCCTTGTGTGTTGTGTTTATTAGATTTGGGCTGCGGCCCAAGATTCCCAGCCCTTCTTTTTTTTTTTTTTCTCTTAATTCCTCCTTCTTTTCATTCCTGTCTTTCTCTGCCAGTGACGCCTGACTCAGTCTGGAAGCACATTTTCGTTCTAATTTTTTCCCCTCTGGGAACAGAAAAGAGACTATAATGCTGCTTGTATGCGCTCGGCCCCTTTTCACATAGCCATCAGACAGGACTGCAGTACTGCTTTGGGCTTTCCGCTGCACAAATGCTGTAAACTGTGCCTTTCGCTGTCTAGGGAAGCTGGATGACTTGGGAACGTTTGCCTGTCAGGCTTTTTATGCCTGAAATGTGAATCCTGGCTGCTCTGATGAAGCATTACCGGATTTGACGACTTGGAAGTTTTACCTGGAAACCAGGCTGCTGTTAGTAGCGCTTCACAAAGCCTTTCCCTGGAGAGTTCCGCCACTGACAGCAACAATGAAGTACAGAGCAGCGGTGAGCTTGCTTAGCTGGGGTCAGAGGGGAGCTCCTGTGTGGTTTTGCCAGACTGTACTTTGCACAGCTGACTTTAATGAATGTTTGAGATGTGCTGTACGATTTGTAGAAGCACTGCGTTTAAGTCTATTGCAATGACCAACATTTCTATTGTTCTTGCGGAGTAACACTTCATTATTTTTAGAACGCACCACTAAAAAGCATGGTGGAAAAATAAAACCAGTGACTAGACTAGTTTGAGTTTAATGATTGTTTTTGGAAGTTTTGGAACTTTACTTTAGCACTATGGAAGTAAGAAGATGGCACAGATCAGATGTTTCTCATGCTTATGTCAGGTGTATATGATGTACAGAGGTGTATAAATTGAATCCTCCTGTACCAGGGCTGCTCTTACATAAGACAGCTGACTACAGACTTATAATTATCTTGTTTTCTGTCAGTGATGGAACTGGGTGCTCCATCAAGGCCTGCTGCCTCTTAACATGGAATGACAGGTTCTCGCTCTTTGCATATTTGTTGGCCTTTCTGTGGTCGGTATGCTTGCCTTGTATCGCTGGGGTCCTGGGTTCTGTTCACCGCCTAAGACGTTATCAGTAAGAAGTTGGTATGTTCTCACCGTGATTACGTGGGTTTCCTCCCATAGTCTAAAAACCCCTTGTAGGGCAATTGGCTTCTACCCAGATTGATGCTGGCTGCATGATTCTGTGAGAACGTTAGACTGTAAGCTCTTCAAGGGCAGGGATTGTTGTCAATAGCTGAACGTACACTGTAAAGCTTGTGGAAAAAGTCAGGGATATGTAAATGTTATGACACACTATACTTGTCCCCAGCTATTAGCCCACATAAATTCCTTCTGACTCACTTGGTCATGGATAGTGTTGGCTATGAAGGGCGTGAAGGAATAATGTGTGTTTGATGCTGACACACATGTTAACACAGAGTACGATCACCATGAGGCTATAGAATATGAAATTCAATTGCGGCAGTCTATAATGCCCAATTCAGAAACTTCAGATTGGACTTGTTTTCTAAGGTATTTAAAAAGTGACACAAAGCGCAGAGACAAACCAGAATCAAGTCTGCACCTCTTATTTTTGTCTGTTTCATGTACATGGACTATTTCAACGGCTGTTTATTGACTTATCAGCCACCTCATAATATTATGATGGATTGAAGTATAACACCTTTGTATAGTGTTTTGAGGCTTGGTTTGCATTCTCCAGAAAGAAGACCTTATTTTCTTTACCGTATGTATTTTTACTGATTTTACTGACCAAGCCAAGCTCCCCTCTTCAGTGTGTATATTGTATGTATCACACCTCACCATTGCCAAGTGTCATGTGAACATTGATCAGTCCAAAGCTATGAGTGAATACGTTGTTTTTTGTTTTTAGTTTTTAATCCTGTGCATGTGCAGTGTGAAATTCTATCAAACACCTTAATCCATCTGTATAGAGTAGGAAAGGGTAGTATCTTCATTTTTTTTTTTCGTTTAGCACGGAGTGTGTCCTGGTGGGGTGACTGTTTTTTTGTTTAGTTTTTTTCCCCCCTCTGGGTGGCTTTGCAGGGCTGTCAGAACAGGCTTTTTCCAAATAGACACTCTCTCTTTTCCCAGCATGGGTAAGGGTACTGACTTGAGCTGTGTCTTTACTTCCTGTCCAGGTTACAGGTGTTACCAGAAACAGAAAATGAGTGATAATATCCCAAACAGACAATCAACGGCAAAACCGCCTGGATATCATAAATATACCGTATCTCCACCACTTGCAGTTGCTGATGATTGTTGCTTTCCTGGCTGCTTTGCTGATCTTCTACTTCTGATACTTTTGGTGTGACCGATTCATGATTACTATGCAGATCACGTTTTCTGACGTCTCTGGCTGCCATTAGCACTCTATGTATAGGCCTCCTGAATTTTTACCAGTGCTGGGTTTGTTTATTCAGTTGATCTTGTACTTTGACACTGGAGCAACCACCTTCCTCAAAAGAAGCCTGCCTATAAAGGAATGGCTACTGTTACCTGAAGCAGTCACTACATATGTGACCAAGGGATCTGTAACCTGTACATGGCTTAACTCTAGGACCAGTAAAGCCAAAAGATTGGCATGACCAATAAAAAGTTTAGCATTTTTGTAAGGATGGCAGCCTAAATTTTCATCCAGTTAATCCATGTCTTGTATATTTCCCTCCATGGTTTGCAAGTAATCTAATCTTGCTCCATCCAACAATTTTACTTTACGGTTATCCTAGATAGAAGTACTAGGGGAGTATTTATCCGGTTGCTGGTTAAATGAGAAGTGACAAGTAGAGTGATTTCCTGTAGCAGCCTCACAAATGTGTGCCAGCATATACCGCCATAGTAGCAGCCACATAATGATTGAAACTCTACCTATCTCAGCTTTATCATGTTTGAGATAACATAATCTAGCGAAGGGCACATTTCATGAGAACGTTTTATTTCCATGCTGGAGTTGCAGATATTGGTTGCTTTTCTTGAAATTCAGTTGCAGGGTTTAATAGGCTGCTGGAAAATTAATTAACTGACGTTTGGAGGAAGACCTTTTGATTGCTGTACCATGTGCATTTTTGGGCTTATGAGCCTCAAATTCTTTTTTAAGATTGAGCACATTAGTTAAAAATGAACTGTGGATAAATGTTACTGGGGAGATTTTTTTGCAAAGTACAGGGTTTGTTTGGTTTTTTTTTTTTGCTTTCTCAAAACAGGAGGTTTTGAAAATGAGTTTTCACATAAGTGGGAATTAAAGAACCAATAAACATCAATCATTTTATTTCAGTGAGTGGATATGCAAATCATCCTTCTATGTTGCAGAAAAGCCAGTTGCACTGTACAGATATCTAAAGCTTTATACAAATGTACGAGGCATGTTGCCTGGCGGGGATTGAGACTATACCGACGCGTCACTAGCCTGTAGGCAAGCAGCGTGTTCTGTTGCTATGTGGGAAGGCTGACGAGGCGGGAGTGATGTCACTCAGATGGGGTAAGTGGGGAGAACAGGGGTTTTGGCTTTGCTCGCCCCAAGAAATCAATTAGGCTAATCACTGGCTTTGGGATGACCAATGTATACATGCCAGATTTTTCTCAGAAGCCGTCATTATCAGACGCGTTTCATCTAACGCTTATGAGGCTTTATTAATGTGAGAGCATTGTGCAATCTAGTTTGCAGGTAGCTGAAGCCTCGTACATCCTGGATGGTTCTCGGCAATGGTGTCTGGTCGGGCCGGTTCTACCAATAATCTACCATGTGTACAAGTGCCCGCGATCCCCCTCCATGCCTTTTTGAATGACTTCCCTGGTGGAGTGTTTTGGCCAAGGGTATTGTTCTCATACTCTCTATGCCTGCTCTCTGCCATCCCATAGTGCATCTCTCCATCGGCCTTCCTCCCTCGGCAGGCTAGCAACGTGTGTGTACAGCCGGGGCCCTGATCCCTGATGAGCGACAGTCCTTGTATGTGTGTATGAGGGTTCAGACTACCGTATATAGGCCTTCATTACTTCTAAGTATGGGTTAGGCACAATGGGATGCTCCAACACTCCAACACACTTATATTCACACGTGAGTTTACCAACACCACTAGTGGTTGTTTCAAAAAATATGTGCTTAATTGTTCACAGCAACCCAATGGGAAAATGTACAGAGAACACCTGCAATATCTGGAAGGCTGCCAGTTTTCCGGGTTTCCTCCACGCAACGAAAACAAAAAACAGTATGCAATGTTTGCCATCCATTGATTTGGCTGGGTGTGTCTCTGCGTTTTCTGATACAGTAAGAAGGGTGCTAGCTTGGCCTAGTGTGAACCCTGCCTTATGGATTTATATGGCCATCTGATGGGAACTATGAGAGAAAGTTGTTGCCGGGAATTATGGAGAACCTGAGCCAAAATCATTTTTTGCAGTGGATTTAATTGAACGCAAATTTCTGTTTAAAATCTTTGCAAAGTATACTCTGACTTCCTAAAACCAAAAGTATTTGTAAGTATTCTTAGGAGCAAAAGAAATCCCCATAATTCATCACTTCAGAGCTGTAAGTGAATAAGAGAACCACCCCTTCATATACCTGAAAAGTTAGACAGACTTCCAGAACTGCCGGTGTAGAGCAGCTCTACAGCTTAAAAAGTTTACATTCTCCTTAGAGTTAATGAGTTTGGTTTGACAGTGCTGTAGGCCTCAGACCGTGAAAGTGTCTCAGGGTAACAATTAAAACGTGTCCTATCAGGGCAAGCATGGACAAGAACACCTGAGCCACCCATACCATGACTACATAAACCACAACATATGTAGTCATTGTTCAACAGCTTACTGATGCTATTGATTTGTAAGTAGAAAGTTCTACAAACTTCACTACCTGACTGTGCCTGGTTCCCAGCCAGGGCACTATCTGCACGGAGTTTGTATGTTCTCCCTCTTTCTCCGTGGGCTTCCTCCAAGCCCTTCGGTTTCCTCCCACATCCCAATAAAATTCCAATACGTTTATTGGTTTCCCCCTAATATTGACTTCATCCTAATATTGACCCTAGATTATATTGGGTATATGACTATGACAGTGATTAGATTGCAAGCCCCTTTGAGGGACTGTTAGTGACAAGAATTAATACCCAGTAAAGCACTGTGGAAGATGTCTGCGCCATATAAATAATAATTTATCTTCATTTTAAGATGCTTTACCTGCTTGATAAGGTCACTTGTAGGGAGCAGGTGGCATTTGCTTTGGACCTTCTGGGTGACTTTAACGTATTACATGCTGAACTTAGCATGATATTTAAGCACTATGACTTAAGGCAGTGTTTCTGATGAAAGAGCCATCCGTCCCCTGAGATGAGCGAGATCACTCAGGTCTGCTGCAATGGTCTCCAGAGAATATCTAACAGCCTTTTGGAAATCTTGTTCTGCTCACAGTAGTATTAGCGACACAAAGTAACATCACAAGGGTTAGTCTGTACGACATGGATGCCAAAGGATTTTGGGCACTGGTTCAGGAAAAACGGTCAACTTTGATTCCAAAAGATTATCACCTGTCTCAGCATGAAGACTTGTCCTCGTCCTCTCCAACATCTGAGGATGAGGAGGAAACGGCTGGCAACACAGCTGCTACCCAGATAAAAGTCATTGTTACGATGGAACCAGAGGTAAAGTTTAACAGTAATACCTGTGGAGTTTTAGAATTGCACAAAACAAACGGCTGTGTAGCTGAGGGTTTTTGGTTAAGAATTTTAGCATTTTGCCAAAATTTGAACAAAGAAACAGTAATATTGCATGATTGGCAGCAGACACTAGAGCTGATAACCATAGTGCTTTTCCTTCATATTATCATGCATCTAGTTAGTTTTGCTCATTTGGTGTCTGTAGAAGAGTTCAGTGATGTTGACATGAAATTAACTAGGGTCTTCAAAATATTAAAGAACATCTGCTACGCTTGAAATAATAGCCTGTAGGGAATATACTGTAATTGCCCCTTACTGTGCATATTGTTTATGACTGGTCTATGTAAATATGTACCTATGTATGTTTGTGGTGGAGATGGAGATCATTCTAAAGCTATGGACGCATCTTAAATTTTCACAGCCGAAGCAATCGTTCCTGATCATCTTGGCTGGAAATCCTTAATTTTTTGCAGGTGCCTTCCAGTGTTAGTGGCCACCTCTGCTGTGATTGCCAAGGCGGATGGCCTTTTCTGATATCCTGTGGTCCAGACAGAACTTCCAAGGAAGTTTCCGCAGTGTTGCCACTGACTTGCTAGGTTAGGGAGAACCAAACTAATCATTTTAAGAAAAACAAAAGTTTGCTTTCCTAAAACAGAAAGAATTTGCGATAATTGAGGTTGGAGTGAGCTCGAGATGTCTCCCAGGCACCACTGCTGAATATATGCAAATTAACCATTGTACCCTTAGAAGCTAAACACACCTCCAGAACCGCTGGAATGCAATGATGTGTCAGCTTGTTAATATGTACAGAGCCATAATAATCCAACATGCATACAGACTGTTTCGGATTGTTTGATCCTCATCAGTGCATGGCATGGATTAATTTGGCTCTATGGAGTAGGGCTTGTAAATCCGAGAGGCACAGACTAACCAGCAAGCTCATGGTTTTAAGGTAGACCAAATGGATCTCAAAAGCTCTTAAAGTAATGCAAAAATGCCCAGCTAAACTCAAAACTGAGTGTGAACATTCACACGTCTATAATGTAAACCTAACTATTGTTTGGTGTGTCGTTTAATGCTTAAAGCCAAAATAAACCCAAAAATGATAAATGCAAACTCTGATTGCAATCAGATTTAGTGAGTATAACCTATGTATAAAAGCAAAGTAGTTAAAATAACTAATTAGTCAGATGTGCCTGTATATTCAGCTGGTGGGTGGGTTGGTAGTGACCAAGTGATTTCAAAAGTAGGAAGAACAATAGAGGCTAGACTACATTTTCCCATCATTGCCACCACGTTGACAGGTTTTGTATTGTAAAGTGCAGTAAAATGGGCAGTGACCAGGTTTGAACAAGGAATTTGCATATTGGTTTCTTTAGCCGCATACTTTACTGCCAATCTTATACAGGTAGGCCCCGATTCACAAATAAGATGGGGACTGTAGGTTTGTACTTAACCTTGTCAAAACACTGTCCCCTGTACCTTCTCTATGGTCACCTTTGTCCCCCTGTGCCTTCAGTGTTTCCACTGTGTCACCTTTCTCCCCATTTAGAAAACATTTTTTTTCTTTGAATTATTTTAAATCCATTTTCTCAGGGCTCGTTCCCACTGTTGCGACGCGATTTCGGCCGCATTCCGACGCTTGTAAAAACGCATGCGGATGAGTTTCCGCATGCGTTTTTACCCGCGATTTCGCATGCGATTTCGCATGGCAGGGTGCCATGCGAAATTAACCATGACACTGCCAGGGCTAAATAAAATTGAAAAAGGTGTGAAATCGCACGCGAAATCGCGGGTAAAAACGCATGTAACAAACGCATGCGTTTTTACTATTAAATACATTAGCGGCGATTCGCACGGATTCCCGACGCAGGCGAAATCGTTGGCTCTTTTGTGCGTTTTTTTCACGCTGAAAAAAACGCACCTCAACAACGCTACAGTGGAAACAGGCCCATCCACTTGCATTACATGTGCGGATCTGCATGCGTTGGACGCATGCAGATTCGCGATAGTGGGAACGAGCCCTCAATCTTCAATGTCTTTTTGAAAAAAAAAATATTTTCATTTTTTATTCCATTTGTATCAACAGGTCGTTTGTAAGTTGGGGACTATCTGTATTCAGTTTCATGCTCAAGAAATGGTGTGGCTTAAATTTAATACATTTTGTTTTACGGTTAGAATGCTTTACTTTATCATGAGAAATAATGGGCCTCGGGGATTTGTGTAAAACATTGTGCCAGTGATTATGCACTGAGTAGCGTTAAGTAATTTTTTTTGGGGGGGGGGGGAGGGAGGGATTTTTTGGGGTCATTGGTTTCCAGTACTGAGAGTCCTTAAGATAAATAATTTAGAACCAGCTAACCCTTAAAATGATTTTAATAAGAAGCTGATCATGTGCGGTTGTATCCTGCATTTTGAATGTTACCCTTTTTATTACACATAAATCTAGGGTTTACATTAAGAGGCTGACTGAAGAGGCAGTCAAGGAACACAATGGAAGGGCATTGCTAATGAGAAACTATGTACAGTGGCTAATGTGGCAGATAAGCATTCTCTAGGAAGTGGTACATTTTCCTGTTGACTAAGAATCATACACTACTACCATTTGTGCGCCAGCTCTTATGTAAGCTAAACACTTCATAGGAAAAACTGAGCACAAAGAATTTCATTACCAGTTTTAGGCAGGGATCACACTCCAGATTTCTACGTTTTTCTGTGTGCGTTTTCTGCACGCTAAGTGCGTTTCTATTCAGAAAAACATGCATGTTTTTTTTTTTCTCAGCAGCTACTGTAGTTGATACAGAAAACTGACAAAATGTGCAGAATCATGATACAGAATGTCAGTTTTGAACTAGCCCATTGATTAACAGGAGTTCTCAGTTTTACTGTGCAGAAAATGTGTACAAAAACAAGTGTTTCCTTCCTGGAAGTTAGCAGCGTTAAAGAGGAAC